>NW_028270175.1:6111483-6288999 GCF_037043375.1 Chiloscyllium plagiosum
CAGCACGAAGCCTCTGTAGGAGAAAAATTACTTGAGAGCCAGATTTAATCATCTTAAACATTTTCAAGTCTGGTGCTTCGGTCACAAAGTTACCACAAGTTCATGAACAATCAAGAGGCATTCACGATCTAGAAAACAGACATACTGGGATGCAGAAGACTATTTGTACATGAATACTCATCTCATAACAAACACAGGAACCAGGGTACAGGAAGATAGCTTCTAGGCTTGTACCTCGAGCACTGATTAAGTTACATACTAGTTGTGGTACAGGTCACTCAAAAACACATTTTGATGGGTCAGGCTATTAACCAAGTCTTTGCTGTGTCAGGTGAGATATGAAGCAGAGGAGACCTGCATGAGTTGAGCACAGAGTTTGCACAAAGCATGGACACTGCACTGCCCAAACGGGACCAAGTGGTCATCTACAAGAGCCACATAGTGGATCAAGCATCACCACTGAAAGCAGTTTTCAGGGTACCAGCACTCGTCTCCAACAGTCTGAGGAGCGCAGGGTCCCGTCAAAGGAGACTAACTGTGGCAGCTCCCAAGACATACGTGCTGTCCTCTCCGAGGTCTGTCTGGTCTCCTGCCAGCCACTCCTGCCCAGACCTCCCTGACATTATCCCCTAGGATCATTTAGATGGAGCTCAGCAGCTTTGTACCTCTCAAACTGGAGCACAAGACAAGGGAAAGGAACACACACGGTTGACATTAAATAGATATATGTGGATAAATAGTGACGGTACACTTTTCACAATTTATTTAATCAGATTTTCCTTTGGATTTTTGGGTTTGTGTTTGGCTTTGCAGTAAAACAAGAGCAAAGGGTTGTGAAGCTGATTGGGAGGGCTAACTGACTTGATGCACTAATCTCTGGGGAGTCGAGGGGGGGTCAAGGGAGGGAAGGAGGTGTAAGGGGGGTCGAGGGGGGATCGGGAGAGGGTTGAGGGAGGAGGGGGGTCAAGGAAGGGGATGGGGGGGGTCGAGGGAGGGAGGGGTGGGGGGGGTCGAGGGAGGGAGGGGTGGGGGGGGTCGAGGGAGGGAGGGGTAGGGGGGGTCGAGGGAGGGAGGGGTAGGGGGGGTGGAGGGAGGGGTGGGGGGGTCGAGGGAGGGAGGGGTGGGGGAGGTCGAGGGAGGGAGGGGTGGGGGAGGTGGAGGGAGGGAGGGGTAAGGGGGTGGTGGAGGGAAGGAGGGGTAAGGGGGGGGTGGAGGGAAGGAGGGGTGGGGGGGGTGGAGGGAAGGAGGGGTGGGGGGGGTGGAGGGAAGGAGGGGTGGGGGGGGTGGAGGGAAGGAGGGGTGGGGGAGGTCGAGGGAGGGAGGGGTAGGGAGGGGTAAGGGGGGGGACGAGGGAGGGGGGGACGAGGGGGTCGAGGGAGGGGGGGACGAGGGGGTCGAGGGAGGGGGGGACGAGGGAGGGGGGGACGAGGGAGGGGGGGACGAGGGAGGGGGGGACGAGGGAGGGGGGGACGAGGGAGGGGGGGACGAGGGGGTCGAGGGGGTCGAGGGAGGGGGGGGCGAGGGGGTCGAGGGAGGGGGGGGCGAGGGGGTCGAGGGGGGGGGCGAGGGGGTCGAGGGAGGGGGGGGCGAGGGGGTCGAGGGAGGGGGGGGCGAGGGGGTCGAGGGAGGGGGGGACGAGGGGGTCGAGGGAGGGGGGGACGAGGGGGACGAGGGAGGGGGGGACGAGGGGGACGAGGGAGGGGGGGACGAGGGAGGGGGGGACGAGGGAGGGGGGGACGAGGGGGTCGAGGGAGGGGGGGGTCGAGGGGGGGACGAGGGGGTCGAGGGAGGGGGGGACGAGGGAGGGGGGGACGAGGGAGGGGGGGACGAGGGGGACGAGGGGGGGGGACGAGGGAGGGGGGGACGAGGGAGGGGGGGACGAGGGAGGGGGGGACGAGGGGGTCGAGGGAGGGAGGGACGAGGGGGTCGAGGGAGGGAGGGACGAGGGGGTCGAGGGAGGGAGGGACGAGGGGGACGAGGGAGGGGGGGACGAGGGGGACGAGGGAGGGGGGGACGGACGAGGGGGTCGAGGGAGGGGGGGACGGACGAGGGGGTCGAGGGAGGGGGGGACGGACGAGGGGGTCGAGGGAGGGGGGGACGGACGAGGGGGTCGAGGGAGGGGGGGACGGACGAGGGGGTCGAGGGAGGGGGGGACGGACGAGGGGGTCGAGGGAGGGGGGGACGGACGAGGGGGTCGAGGGAGGGGGGGACGGACGAGGGGGTCGAGGGAGGGGGGGACGGACGAGGGGGTCGAGGGAGGGGGGGACGGACGAGGGGGTCGAGGGAGGGGGGGACGGACGAGGGGGTCGAGGGAGGGGGGGACGGACGAGGGGGTCGAGGGAGGGGGGGACGGGGGAGGGGGGGACGGACGAGGGGGTCGAGGGAGGGGGGGACGGACGAGGGGGTCGAGGGAGGGGGGGACGGACGAGGGGGTCGAGGGAGGGGGGGACGGACGAGGGGGTCGAGGGAGGGGGGGACGGACGAGGGGGTCGAGGGAGGGGGGGACGGACGAGGGGGTCGAGGGAGGGGGGGACGGACGAGGGGGTCGAGGGAGGGGGGGACGGACGAGGGGGTCGAGGGAGGGGGGGACGGACGAGGGGGTCGAGGGAGGGGGGGACGGACGAGGGGGTCGAGGGAGGGGGGGACGGACGAGGGGGTCGAGGGAGGGGGGGACGGACGAGGGGGTCGAGGGAGGGGGGGACGGACGAGGGGGTCGAGGGAGGGGGGGACGGACGAGGGGGTCGAGGGAGGGGGGGGACGGACGAGGGGGTCGAGGGAGGGGGGGACGGACGAGGGGGTCGAGGGAGGGGGGGACGGACGAGGGGGTCGAGGGAGGGGGGGACGGACGAGGGGGTCGAGGGAGGGGGGGACGGACGAGGGGGTCGAGGGAGGGGGGGACGGACGAGGGGGGTCGAGGGAGGGGGGGACGGACGAGGGGGTCGAGGGAGGGGGGGACGGACGAGGGGGTCGAGGGAGGGGGGGACGGACGAGGGGGTCGAGGGAGGGGGGGACGGACGAGGGGGTCGAGGGAGGGGGGGACGGACGAGGGGGTCGAGGGAGGGGGGGACGGACGAGGGGGTCGAGGGAGGGGGGGACGGACGAGGGGGTCGAGGGAGGGGGGGACGGACGAGGGGGTCGAGGGAGGGGGGGACGGACGAGGGGGTCGAGGGAGGGGGGGAGAGGGGGTCGAGGGAGGGGGGGAGGGGGGGTCGAGGGAGGGGGGGGGGAGAGGGGGTCGAGGGAGGGGGGGAGGGGGGGTCGAGGGAGGGGGGGGGAGAGGGGGTCGAGGGAGGGGGGTCGGGGGAGGGGGGGTCGAGGGAGGGGGGTCGAGGGAGGGGGGGAGAGGGGGTCGAGGGAGGGGGGGGGAGAGGGGGTCGAGGGAGGGGGGGGGAGGGGGGGGAGAGGGGGTCGAGGGAGGGGGGGAGGGGGGGGAGAGGGGGTCGAGGGAGGGGGGTCGGGGGAGGGGGGGTCGAGGGAGGGGGGTCGAGGGAGGGGGGGAGAGGGGGTCGAGGGAGGTGGGGAGGGGGGGGAGGGGGGGTCGAGGGAGGGAGGGGAGTTACCTGAGAGAGCGCGGCCTGATCCCCCTCCGCCATCCCCATCAGAGTCCGCGACACCGACAGCGGGCACACTGCCCCTCTATATACCCTCCCTGTATCTATATTATATACTCTCTCCCTATATACTTTATTATATATCGTCCCTCTCACTGTGTTTTGTCTTGTTTTCTCTTTCCCGCCTTCCCGCTACTACGGGCTCTCCGCGCGGACACGGGCCGTACCGCGTTTCCAGCTCGAAACCGCCAGGAGCCAGCTCAGGGCAGACTCACAGAGAGAGAGAGAGAGAGAGATACAGCTGTGTGTGTGTGTGTGTGAGAAAGTGTGTGTGAGAGTGAGAGTTAAAAATCACACAACACCAGGTTATAGTCCAACAGGTTTATTTGGAAGAACTTTGTGGGGTATAAGATCAAAAGAGACAGAATTTATAGCAAAAGTTCACAGTGTGATGTAACTGAAATTATACATTGAAAAAGACCTGGATTGTTTGTTAAATCTCTCATTTTTCAGTTTTTTCATATGTAAATCCCAGAACTTTTTTTAAAAGTTACATTCTCAAGTGAACATTTCACAATACATACCATGTCAGCTCAGATAATGCATTGAAGGTGTAAGGTTAAAGTCTGTCTGTCTGTATCCCAAAGTTCAGACATTCTATTTTTAATTTTAAAAATTTACAGAATCTTACTAAATCATGCAGTTTTTGAGCAAAAAAATGTAATTCTGCAAGTACAAATTCACAAATTTATATATGTGTGTGCAGGGTTATGAGTATGTGAGAGAGTGTGTGTGAGTGTGGAGGTGTATATGTGTGAGCGTCTGTGTGTGTGTGAGAGAGAGCTGTGTGTGTCTGCCTGTGAGTGTGTGAGAGCTGTGTGTTTGTCTGTATCTCTGTGTGTGTGAACACAATTAATGCCGTGATTTCCCATTATTTATTTTACACATTGTACAAATCTCATTCCAGTCATAGAATTAGAATCCGATATCCCTAGAATAACATAAGGGCAGACGTTAGACAACACCAGTTTATAATCCAACAAGTTTATTTGAAATCACAAGCTTTCGGAGCATTGCCCCTTCATCACTTCACCTGACAAATGAGCAGTGCTCCGAAAGCTTATGATGTCAAATAAACCTGGTGGATTATAGTCTGGTGTAGAGTGACCTGTGACCTTGTCCATCCCAGTCGAACACCAGCAACTCCACATCAGGAAATATTTATTTGTTTTCTCTCTTGACCTATCATAGCTCTTAATAACTTTCCATGTATTATTTATATAATTCCATAATATAGATTTTTACTTTACATATGGACAAATTGAGATCTGAATAATCTACCTTTCCACCTACACTACTAGCCTTGACTATAAAAAATCTATCTACATCAATTGCTCTAAACTCTAAACCAATAAAGTCAAATACTTCATGGGGAACCAGTCACTCTTTGCCTCCTGCAAGAAAATGAAAGTATCTAGAGAACCAAGATCAAGGAGTAGCAGAACCTAACAATCCAAAGGATCGTCTCAGGGAACCCTGTGAACAGGGACCATTGAATTATTTTCCCTGTAATTCCCTCCACCCAGAACACCATGTTATTTTGTGTGCCTATCTAAGTAGATAAAGATAGTTGGGCCTAGGACACTATCCTGAGGAACTCCTGCAGAGATGTCCTGGAGCAGAGTATGCAGAGGGAGTTTTATAAGGCGTTTAAAGTTTTAACTGGTAGAGTTGTAAGTTGATGGTTCATAATTGTTTACGTGTAACTAGAATCTATTTACTTGTAATAAATAGTAATTCTGGTTAAGTGCACAAACCTGGTCTGTGCTTTCTGTCAACTTGGGTCTAAAAAAACAAGTAAATTGGAGAATTTTGTGTATGTTTATAAAATCTTTAACTTTTTGTTAAAACTCTGGGAATAGTGAGACTTGATTTCCAGTATGCTACTCCATTGAGCCATAAAAGCTTCTTTTTTATTATTAGAGTCATAGAGTCATACAGCACAGAAACAGACCCTTCGGTCCAACTTGTCCATGCTGACCAGATATCCTATATTAATCTACTCCCATTTGCCAGTATTTGCCCCATATCCTTCCTATTCATATACCCATCCAAATGCCTTTTAAATGTTGAAATTGTACCACCTCCACCACTTCTTCTGGCAGCTCATTAAATATACACACCATCCTCTGAGTGAAAAAGTTGCCCCTTAGGTCCCTTTTAAATCTTTCCCCTCTCACCCTAAACCTATGCTCTCTAGTTTTGAACTCCCCTACCCCAGGGGAAAAAAAAAACCTTGTCTATTTACCCTATCCATGTCCCTCATAGTTTTATAAATCTCTATAAGGTCACCCCTCAGCCTCCGTGCTCCAGGGAAAACAGCCCCAGCCTATTCAGCTTCTCCCTGTACCTCAAATCCTCCAACCCTGACAATACTCTTTTAAAGCTTTTCTGAACCCTTCCAAATTTCACAACATCCTTCTTACAGCAGGGAGACCAGAATTGCACACAATGTTCAAAAAGTGACCTAACTAATGTCCTGTACAGTCACAACATGACCTCCCAACTCCTATGCTCAATACTCTATCCAATTAAGGAAAGCATACCAAATGCCTTCTTCACTATCCTATCTACCTGCGACTCCACTTTCAAGGAACAATGAACCTCCAGTCCAAGGTCTTTTATATTTAAATATTCTCTACTCAAGTGCCCTGTACCGAAGATGACATCGAGAGTTGACATTACAAACTTTTCACCACACTCGTGTGAGTGAACGTGACAACAAAAGCTAATTCTATTCCAAAACATTCTTTGCAACGTCCTGTACAGCTGCAACATGAGGTCCCAGCTCCAATACTCAATGCACTGACCAATAAAAGCAAGCATACCAAACGCGTTCTTCACCACCCTGTCTAACTGTGACTCCACTTTCAAGGAACTATGAATCTGCAGCCCAAGGTGTCTTTGTTCAGCAACAATCCCCAGGCCCCTACCATTAAGTGTCTGTCCTGCCCTGAGTTGCCTTGCCAAAATGCAACACTTCACATTTGTCTAAATTAAACTCCATCTGCTACTCCTCCGCCCATCTGATCAAGATCCCATTGTACTCCGAGATAACCTTCTTCACTGTCCACTACACCAACAATTTTGGTGTCATCTGCAAACTTACTAAGCATTCTTCACTTATTCACATTCATATCATTTATATAAATGAGAAAAACCGGTGGACCCAGCACTGATCCTTGTAGCACACTGCTGGTCACAGGCCTCCAGTCTGAAAAGCAACCCTCCAACACCACCCTCTGTCTCCTACCTTCAAGCAAATTTTGTATCCAAATGGCTAGTTCTCCCTGAATTTTGTGTGATTTAACCTTGCTAACCAGTCTACCATGTGGAACCTTGTCAAACACCTTGCTATTCTTGATGCTGAAATGGACAATTTCACATTTTCCCACATTATACTCTAATTGCCAGAATATTGTAAGTTCCAGAAGCAAAAAAAACTTGTTGTCTTTTAAGAAACTTCTGATGAAGAAGGGGGTCATTGAAGGTTTATGAGTTTGTACTATACGTAGTCCCATGTCTTTCCTCAAGTTAGTTGTGTCTATTCTTTGTACCATGTCTCATCACTCATTGCCCACCTGTCCTCAGCAACTCACTGCCAGCCCAACTACCTAAGCTGCTCATGCCAACCAACACAGAAAGTAACTTCAAATGTTATTTTTCACTCCCTAACTCTTCATGATTTCCCCAAAATCCTCATCCATCCCTCAAACCGCCTACTGCCCCCTACTTCAGATCATTAAAAGTAACATCACATGATATTTAGGAACTAATTTTGGTGTAATGATGCAAGTTCTACAAAGTTATGAGTCACTCCAAGTCTTGCCAGAATGATAATGTGTTGATCACGCTCTATGTACTATGTGCAGCCAAGAAGAAAGATGAATGATTATTCATTGAAAGGACATTTCCTTCCATCTGCAAATAGATTCCTATGTAATAAAGTCCCATGATCCATTTAATGCTCCTATATAGCACCTTGGGATAGCATATTACATTTAAGATGCTAAACAAGTACAGCTTTTAGTGCCAATAATGCAATGTCTGCTATATTCATGTTTCCACGAACAGCATAATTTTCCTTCTTACATGCCTATCTTCCTTAACCTCTCCGCTACTGAAACTCTCAACCATGCTGTGATAATCTCAAGATTTGACTGTTATGACACTTTCTGGCTAGTTTCCCATCTTCACTTTTCACAAACTTCAGTTTATCCAAACCTAGAATCAAAGAATTATACAGTGCAGAAGAGACCCTTCAGTCCAATTAATCTGCACTGACAAAAAGCTATTCTAAATCTGGTTGAACAAAACTATACTCTAAAAATTCTCATTCATGATCCCAAATCCATTCAGGGTCATGACCCTCCATAACTCCCTACCCTTTTCCAGGCCTACAACCCCTCAGGATATTTAAATTCCTTCAAGTCTGGCTTCTTGGACATCCCTGATTTCAGTCACCCCCATGACAGATGCATGTGACCTTAGGTGCCAAAGCTATAAACTCTGAACTTTCTTTGCCAAACC
Source organism: Chiloscyllium plagiosum (assembly GCF_037043375.1). NCBI lineage: Eukaryota > Metazoa > Chordata > Chondrichthyes > Orectolobiformes > Hemiscylliidae > Chiloscyllium > Chiloscyllium plagiosum. Next base: position 6,119,625 of record NW_028270175.1, read on the forward strand.
TCTCCATTTCTCTTTTCTCCTTTAAGTGCTCCTTAAAACTAACATTTTGAGCAAACTTTTGTTTTCTGCCTCAATAACTCCTCACATGACATGGTGTCAGATGATTTTTGATCGTGCTCCTGAGTAGTATTCTAGGAAGGCTTACTACATTCAAATGCTATACAAATGCAGTTTTTGTTGCCTAAAATGCAATGCTTTCTATATTCACGTGTTTCTTGTAAAATGGACCTGCAAGTAACATATGGAAGGAGATGTACAAATTTTACTAGGATGACTGAATCATTCCTCATACATCATGATGGCTCAGTGGTGAGCATTGCTACCTCACAGCACCAGGGTCCCAGGTTCGATTCCAGCCTCGGGCGACTACATGTGTAGAATTGCACATTCTACCTGTGTCTGCATGGGTTTCCTCCCACAGTCCAAAGATGTGTAGGTCAGGTGAATTGGCCATGCTAAATTGCCCATAGTGTTAGGTGCATTAGTCAGAGGGAAATGGGTCTGGATGAGTTACTGTTCGAAGAGTTGGTGTAGACTGGTTGGGCTGAAGGGCCTGTTTCCACACTGTAGGGAATCTAATCTATTTTAATGACATGGAAAGGCAATGCCTGCTGTTAGTATTGTCATTAGGTGATAATCCAGAACCCCAATCTAATGTGCTGGTGTCCTGGATTTGACTCTGACTGATGGGAAATCTGACTTCAATAAAATTTGGATTAAAAGAGCTGGCCTAATGGTAGCCACTGTCATAAAAACCCTTTTGATTCTCTAATATCCTTTAGGGAATGGAATTTCCTATCTTTACCCAGTCTGACCTATATGTGACTCTGGGTCCACAACAACATGTTTGACTCTTGACTTACCTCTGGGCAATTGGGGATAGGTGATAATTTGCCAGCGATGCAAAATCCCATGATTAATGTTTTTAAAATGTAATTGATTGTGGGAGCTTGCTGTGTGCACAACAATGTCTACACCTCAGAAGTTCTTCCTTATAGCTGCACACACTTTGTGATGTCCTGAGGTTATCTAAGGAGCAGCCTGCAAGTCATTTTCCCCTTTTTGCTTTCTCTCATCACACCTGTTACATACAAGGATTCCAGAATCTGACTAAACATACATTACAAGACTGAACTGCACAAAAGATTAATTCAATTCTCTTAGCTACTATGTTGGAAGAATGTTTCTTTGGAAGTTTCCCTGAAAAAAATGTTTGAACATATCTCTTATTTAATGCAAGGAACTGCAGTTAATGTTTGAATACTTTAAACAAAGTTGCAGTTTGGTAAGAATTAAACAGCAGTACAAAAATGCATATTGGAACAAACATAAGTATAGATGTACTGAAAAGAGCTGTAAAGGTTAGATCTCATCAGCAGATGGCTTTGACTTCCCTTTTCATGTGCAGAAAAATACACAGTTTGTTCTTCTGTCAGCAAAGTGCAAATCGTTTGCAAACCAGTAGATTCCATAGCAGAGCTTATTCACAGAGATCTTCTCAATCATGTCGTGTTTCATGAGAACATCAATGATAACAGCTTTTTTGATCTTAATAACTGCAGACTTAAATGAGACATCTGGATTACCCAAATTCATAACAGAGCATCAACGTTTCAGATACCAAGTAAGTACTCTTTTATTTTCTACGGTTTCTTCATGATGTTCATCAATTGATATTCTTTACTGATAGAATTTTGGTCAACAGATTTAATGTTAAGCTGCTATCATTAGGAGAGTTTAATACACCAATTATTTGGTGAGGCGGTACTGCCTAATGTTATCTTTTTTAAACTTTGGTGACTACCCATTTGTATTTTTAATTTGTCTTTTCAAGTTTACTCCTATCACATTCACGTCCAAAGACAAATTAAAGCATGATTTATAAACTTGCTAATGTTAATATTTTATTATTAATGTGTTAATGTTCATGAAATTACTTATCAATATCCAGAGAATGTTTTACACAAGTTATGGAAATTTCATAACGATTTATCACAAAGGAATGGTGATTATATTGAAGCCTAGAAATTTTCAATGTATTAGATTACATTCAAACTTTTAGAATGATGCTTTCGTATCTTATTCACAATTTGCTTCTATTGTGTATACTCAAAGTCAACATAGCATAATGGTATTGGAATGTAATAGCTGAAAATGTGTTGCTGGAAAAGCGCAGCAGGTCAGGCAGCATCCAAGGACCAGGAGAATCGACGTTTCGGGCATGAGCCCGTCTTCAGGAATGTTTTGAATGGAATAATATATTCCATTGAAATGTATTGGAATCTAATAATATATTAGTTGCAAGCATAGCAATCAATCTCTATCAGTTACTTTGCATCAGACCGAGACATAAATTCCTAGCCACGCAAGAATTTTAGGAGCCTTTTGTCCAGCATCACCGTTTCCTCCCAAGTTTGTAACAATAACCACATGTCAAGTCTCAAATCACTCATACATTGATCTTGACATGTTATTTTCTGAAATAAACTATTTTGTTTTTGCATTTAATGGATAAATACTAACTGGATATTGGCACACATGAGCAATGTATAAGAATTATTGCACACAATTGCTTCCTTTATATCTGAACATGTCAAATTTGTCCTATAATCATCGCATTTACAAGATTACCTGTATTATAAATGTAATGTTTAGATTCAAATGTGCTAACACGATAAGTACACACAAAATGTGGCAATTATAGATTTAACAGGAATCTACTGTGTATACATAAATGAATTTTGTGAAGTGATTGATCAAGTCTTTCAACCATTCAGTTAACCCCAGCTAAGGGATTAATTTCTTATCATAATTTTATCACAACACAAAAAATATGCTGTCAACCGACAATTTTTAAAGTTTTCTATGAGCACTATTTGAAACTAAGAGAAAAATTTAAAAACTGGAAATAGAGAAATGAACAATATTGGAAATTCCCGATGAAAAGTGAAAATTCTTTAAATACACAGCAAAATGTTTAACATCTGAAAGAGGAAAGTGGTAAATGTTTCAAGTTGAATCCCTTTTGATGAAAGGTCACAAAACGTTAGCCTAACTTTCTTTTTCAAATTCTCTTGATGATTGATTAACTTTTCATATTATTTTGTACTTTTGATCAACACACAAGATTGAATTCTGGTGCCATGACACTTAATGAATATGGAAAAGCTGGAATTTCAATTTCTTCAACTTTGAAAGGAAGTTAGAGGGAGAAGTCTCATTAAAACCCTTGCAAATGGGATAGTGTCAGACGTTCTATTTCCAGTTAAATCAAAACTCCAGGGCAAGGACATTCGAAGACACCTCAAAGGACAAGGGCAGTAGATAAATGGGAACACTGCAAACTGTAGATTCCTCTCCAAGCCAGTCGCCATCCTGACTTGGAAATATAACACCATTCCTTCACCGTCTCTTGGTAAAAATGCTGAAATTGCCTCTCTGAATGCACTGTGTGTGTCCCTATCCCACACGGACTACAGAGGTTCAAAAAGGCACCTTGCTACTATTTTCTCAAGAGCAATTAGGAACATGTAGCAAATGCTGACACCCACATCTCATGAAAGTCTAAATTTAAAAACGAACAGAAGGTTTGACTAGAAGTGGCAAATGACCAGATTCTGTGCTGAAACCGTCTCTGGTTTTATGCAGAACCTTTAAAAAGTATTTTCTGACTTGCAGTTTAACAAGACATGAAAACCTAATGACAACATAAAGTCTTTCTGAAAGGTTTATCTAATCCTCCCGAATGCTCCAAGTAACTTGAAACTAATTAGGTGCCTCGTATCCAGAGAATTACGTTCAATATCTGATCCGAATTGTGCCCTTCTTACCAAGAAATCAAAGTTTTAAAATTTAATTGTACCCATTTATTCTTTTCAACATTGACTACTTTGTGGAAAACAAGAGAGGACAAATCAAGGCTTTATTTCTCAAGGAGGAGAAAATGAGGACTGCAGATAGTGGAGATCAGAGTTGCGAGTACGGTGCTGGAAAAGCACAACGGGTCAGGCAGCATCCAAGGAGCAGGAGAATTACCATTTCGGGCATAAGCCCTTCATCAGAAATGCCTGAAACCTTGATTCTCCTGCTCCTCAGATGCTGCCTGACCTGCTGTGTTTTTCCAGCACTACACTCTTGACTTTATTTCTTAATGAGAACTCTGACACTAATTTTGTCACTGCCTCATGCTGCAGGCACCCGATCCTCCATCAGATAACATTGACTAGTTCTTAGTAAATGTCTATCCTCTAAGATTGGAAAAAACTAGGTCACGCATCAACATTAAGATATTTATCATGTAGTAAGTTCTACTGACACCAGCTTTAGGACACTCACCCCATATATAAAAGGGCTGCTCATCTTTCTGAAACTAAACTTAGAAAAGCAGTTTTAACATGTTTATTTGAAAACAGTACTACAAAGTTCTGTGCAAGTGACAGTAATTTCAAAGTCAAATTAGACAACAGCAATTCAACACATCCTGACAATGTTATCTCATTGAAAGATCTCTCCAATCAGACCCACTTCCCTCATCTTTCTCCATGGTGTGTGTGGATTTCTCCTTTTCAGCTATATCCAATCCCACTTTGAAAATTCCTGGGGAATATGTTTCCAGAACTCTTTAAGACAAAGCATTCCAGATTTTAAAAAGTTTCCAGTTTCCTCCACCTGAATTTACTAACTGTTGTTATGTAGAGTCTTCTAGTGCTTGAAGTGGCAAAGATACTTTACAGCAGTCATCAGACAATCTTACAGTAGTTGCAAGCCTCTGCTTGTCCATCCCCCCTCACACACTCCAACCTTACACCCTTGCAACGTGCAGCCCTCCACTCCCTTCGCTCCAACCCCAACCTCACCATCAAACTAGTGGACAAGGGGAGCGCAGTGGTAGTTTGGCACACCGACTTCTATACTGCTGATGCCAGGTGCCAACTCAAAGATACCTCCTCCTACTGCCCCCTTGACCATGACCTCACCTCCCATCACCAAACCATCATCTCCCAGACTGTACACAACCTCACCACCTCAGGGGATCTCCTACTCAGAGCTTCCAACCTCGTAGTTCGGGTACGCCACACTGCCCGGTTCTACCCCTTACCCAAGAGCCACAAGCCTGACTACCTCAGTCAACCCATCATCTCAACCTGCTCCTGCTCCACCGTACTCATCTCCACATATCTTGATACTGTCCTACCCACCCCAGTCCAGGAACTTCCACATATATTTGGGTCACCACGCATGCCCTCCACCTCCTCCAAGACTTTAGTTTCCCTGGGCCCCAACGTCTCATTTTCACCATGGACATCAAGTACCTATACACCCCCATCTGCCATGACGAGGGCCTCCAAGCCCTCTGCTTCTTCTTTTTCCGGTGTCCCCACCAGTACCCCTCCACTGACACTCTTATTCATTTGGCTGAATTGGTCCTCACCCTCAATAATTTCTCCTTTGAATCCTCCCACTTCCTCCAGATGAAAGGGGTAGCCATGGGCACCCGCATGGGCCTCAGCTATGCCGGTCTCTTTGTCAGGTATGTGGAACAATCCAACTTCCACAGTTACACTGGCACCATTCCCCACCTTTTCCTGTGCTACATTGATAACTGCATCGGCGCCACCTCGCACTCCCTGGAGGATGTTGAACAGTTCATCAACTTCTCCAACACATTCCACCCCGATCTTAAGTTCACCTGGACTATCTCAGACACCTTGCTCCCTTTCCTGGACCTCTCCATCTCCACCAATGGTGACTGACTCAAAACTGACACCTTCTATAAACCCACCAACATCCACAGCTACCTGGACTACACCTCCTCCCACCCTGCCTCCTGTAAAAATGATATCTCCTATTCCCAATTCCTCCACTTCAGCTGCAACTGCTCCCAGGAGGACCAGTTCCACCACAGAACACACAGATGGCCTCCTTCTTAAAAGACTGCAATTTCCCCTCCCACTGATGATGCCCCCCAGTGCATCTAACCCATTTCTCGCACCTCCACCCTCGAGCCCCACACCTCCTAGGACAGAACCCCCGGTCTTCGCCTTCCACCCCATCAACCTCCGTATACATACTATCATCCTCTGCCATTTCCACCTCCTACAAATGGACCCCATCACCAGAGATATATCTCCCTCCCACCCCTATCCACTTTCTGTAAAGACCATTCCCTCCGCAACTCCCTTGTCAGGTCCACGTTCCCCACCAACCCAGCCTCCTCTCTCGGCACCACTGCAGAATTGCAAAACCTGCGCCCACACCTCCTCCCCTCACCTCCTTCCAAGCCACAAAGTAGCCTTCCATATCCATCAGAATTTTACCTGCACTTCCACGCGTGTAATTTACTGTATCCGTTGCTCCTGATGCAGTCTCCTCTACAATGGGAGACAGGGCGCCTACTTGCAGGGAACATCTCCAGGACACCTGTACCAACCAACCACACCATCCTGTGGCTGAACACTCCAACTCCCCCTCCCACTCTGCCAAGGAAATGTATGTCCTGAGACTCCTCCATCGCCACTCCCGAACCACCTGACGACTGGAGGAAGAACGCCTCATCTTCCACCTCGGGACCCTCCAACCCCACGGTATCAATGTGGATTTCACCAGTTTCCTCATTTCCCCTCCCCCCATCTTATCCCAGTTCCAACCTTCCAACTTGCCATCGCCATCATGACCTATCCTACCTGTCCATCTTCCCTCCAAACTATCAGCTCCACCCTCCTCTCTGACCTATCACCTTTACTCCCACCTCCGTCTACCCATCGCACTCTCAGACATCTTCCCCCCAGCCCCACCATCCTCCCATTTATCCCAGCACCCCCTTGGCTCACAGCCTCATTCCTGATGAAGGGTTTTTGCCTGAAACATCAATTCTCCTGCTCCTCGGATGCTGCCTGACAGGCTGTGCTTTTCCAGCACCACACTTTCAACTCTAATCTCCAGAATCTGCAATCCTCACTTTCGCAAGCCAATATGTGCAGGTGCAATTAGGACAGTCTCACATGAAAACAGTAGATTTTAATCACAAGGAAATTGTTGAGAGGACAATTGACTTTGTTATAGTACCTTTTGTCTGAAGAGCCATAGAGATGTACAGCACGGAAACAGACCCTTTGGTCCAACTTGTCCATGCCGACCAGATAGCCTAACCTAATCTAGTCCCATTTGCCAGCACTTGGCCTATATCCATCTAAATTCTGATGAAGGGCTCCTGCCAAAAACGCAATTTTCCTGCTTCTCGGATGCTGCCTGACTTGGTGTGCATTTCCAGCACCACTCTAATCTTGACTCCAACTAAATCCTTCCTATTCATGTCCTCATCCAGATGCCTTTTAAATGTTGTAATTGCACCTGACTCCACCACTTCCTCTGGCAGCTCATTCCATACATGCACCACCCTCTGCGTGAAAAATTTGCCCCTTAGGTCCCTTTAAAATGTTTCCCCTCACACCCTAAACCTATTCCCTCTAGTTCTGGACTTCCCACCCCATGGAAAGCACCTTATCTATTTAACCTGCCCATGCCCCTCATGATGTTATAAACCTGACTTCACAGGAGGCTCCCAAGCACTGAGGATATCATCTAGACAGGGGATGAAACAAATTCCCAGCTCGGCGAACAGAACCACAACAACGAGCACCCGAGCTACAAATCTTCTCACAAACTTTGAAAACCTCTATAAGGTCATCCCTCAGCCTCTGACGCTCCAGGGAAAACAACCCGAGCCTATTCAGCCTTTCCCTTTAGCTCAAATCCTCCAACCCTGGCAACTTGCTTGTAAATCTTTTCTGAACCCTTTCAAGTTTCACAACATCCTTCCAGTTGGAGAGAGACCAGATTTGCTTACAATCTTTCAAAAGTGGCCTCACCAATGTCCTGTACAGCTGCAACATGACCTCCCAACTCCTGTATTCAATACTCTGACCAATAAAGAAGAGTTAAAGCTAGTGGTCATACATGCTCATGTCTCTTAAATGCCTATAAATTACTGTTTGTGACATTAATGTAGGATGTCACAAGTCAGAGTGTGATGGAATACTCCCCACTTGACCCCACATCCACAAACATTAACTCCCTCCACTTCCAACATGCAGTAGCAGCAGTGTGTACTATCTGTGAGATACACTGCAGAACTCATGAAAGTTCTTCTAACAGGACCTTCTAATCCCATGACCACTATCATTGAGAAGGACAAGTTCAGCTGATGCATGGGAACACCACCACCTGCAAATTCCCTCCCAAGCCACTCATCATCCTGACTTGGAAATATATTGCTGTTTCTTCAGTGTCACAGGGTAGGTACGGTGGCACAGTGGTTAGCACTGTTGCCTCATAGCACCAGAGACCCGGGTTCAATTCCCGCCTCAGGCGACTGATGTGTGGAGTTTGCACATTCTCCCTGTGTCTGCGTGGGTTTCCTCCGGGTGCTCCGGTTTCCTCCCACGATCCAAAAATGTGCAGATTAGGCGAATTGGCCATGCTAAATTGCCTGTAGTGTTAGGTGAAGGGGTAAATGTAGGGGAATGGGTCTGGGTGGGTTACGCTTCGGCAGGTCGGTGTGGACTTGTTGGGCCGAAGGGCCTGTTTCCACACTGTAAGTAATCTAATCTAAGATCCTGGAACTCCCTCCCAATTGGCATTATGGTGACTCTAAACCTCAGACGCTGTAACAGTTCAAGAAGGCAGCTCACCATTACCTTCCCAAGGGCAATTGGAGATGGGTATTAAATACTCATCCAACCAGTGACATCATATCCCATGAAAGGATAGAACAGAGTTGTTACAGTGTGAAAGATGCCATTTAGCTCATTGTGCCTGCACCGGCTCATTAAACAAGCTTTATTACCTATTACCAATCTTCTGCCTTTTCACCATACCCTTTGACATTACTTTGATACAAATAATCATCCAATGCGCTCTTTAAAGCTTCCTTTGTACCTGCCTTCACTAGATTTCCAGGAATGCATTCCAGACCCTAACGTGAAAAGATTGTTCCTCACTGCACCCTTGCTTCTTTTGCACATCACTTTAAATTGATGCCCCTCTTGTTCTTGGTCATTTTGTAAATGAAAATTGTTTCTCCCATCTACTCTATCCAGCAATTCATGCAGGAAATTAATCTTATTTGATTGCATGACAATCTTTAGTATGCTACAAGTTGGGATAAACCTGTTTATTGTAAATGTATTAATACCAGGGTTAAATTGGAGAACAAAGTTAATGAGGGGTAATAAAAATTCTCAAGGACAGGTGGGAAGATGATAAAATCAAAATTCTCGAACGCAAAACTATCCCCTCTCCACTGTGGCCAATTCTGAACTTAGAGAGTGACTCACCAGTATTGATCATTATCATGTGTGAATCAATTATTATCATCTGCAAATGTGGTGCATTTGAAGAGATTTGAACAAAGACTTGCAATTGCCTTCAGTGTGGGATTTCCAGGGCTCAGGGAAACAATGAGTGAAACCGAGGTATGAATGAGGGCCCATTTACGGGGGTGTTTAAAGTTCTGATTGCCAGATATGAAAAAAACAGGGAGTGCCTCTAGTTAAAGTTCTTGTGACCGTAGGCACATCTCATGAATCTCAAATGAGCCAGCACATGTTTGAGTTGGTAATGGTTTGAGTGGTAGAATGGAGAAATGGGAACAGAAGACAATGAACACCTATGACAGCAAGGGTCATAGTGGGAGCTGCAAGAATGTGGCACACGACAGAAAGATGCTTAATGCAGATTTGGAGAATAGCAAAGACTTGAATAAAATCACACAAAAACACAGAATTGTTATGGTGCAGAAAGAAGTCATTCAGTCCATTGTCTCTGAACAGTTAAGATTGCAGCTGGCACAAAGATAGGTGAAGGGACAGGAAGTGTTGAGGAAGCAGGGAGGCTGCAGAAGGACTTGAACAGGCTATGAGTGTGGGCAAAGAAGTGGCAGATGGAATACAATGTGGGAAAGTGTGAGGTTATGCACTTTGAGAAGAAGAATACGGGCATTCTCTTAAGTTGGCAGTTAGGAATGCAAATGCAATAGTAGCATTCATTTCAAGAAGGCTGGATAGAAGAGCAGAGATATATTGCTGAGGTTGTCCTGAAGAAGGGTTATACCCTAAACGTCGACTTCTCTACCTCCTGATGCTGCCTGGCTTGCTGGGTTCTTCCAGCCTCCTGCCTGTCTACTTTGGATTCCAGCACCTGCAGTTTTTTTTTGTCTCTAATTGAGGTTGTATAAGGCTCTGGTCAGACCACATTTGGAATACTGTGAGCAGTTTTGGGCCCCATCTCTAAGCAAGGATATGATGGCATTGGAGGGGATCCAGAGGAGGTTCACAAGAATTATTCCAGGGAAGAACGGCTTGTCAGATGAGGAGGAATTAAGGACTCCAGGTCTGTACTCGGTGGATATTAGAAAGATGAGGGAGAATCTCATTGAAACTTACGGAATACTGAGAGGCCTGAATTGAGTGGATGTGGAGAAGATATTCCCACTAGTAAGAGAGACTAGGACCCAAACCTCAGAGTGAAGGGATGACCCTTTAGAACTGAAATGAGGAGGATATTTTTCTGCCAGAGCATGGTTAACCAATGGAAGTCATTCCTGCATTGCGACGTGGAGACTAAGTCATTGAGTGTATTTAAGACAGAGATAAATAGGTTATTTGCTTAGTAAAGGGATCAAGGATTATGGGAAAAAGGCAGGAGAATGGGGTTGAAAAAATATCAGCCATGATTGAATGGCAAAGCAGTCTTGTTGGGCCAAATGGCCTATTTCTGCTTCTATTACACGGACTGGTTGGGCCGAAGCATCTGTTTCCGTGCTGTATGACCCTGTGTCTTATGGTCTTATGCATTGGTTCACTGAATGAGCACTTTGCCATTCTCATTATGGCTTTTCCCCATAACCCTGAATATGTTTTGAATTTAACTCATCATTCAATGTCCTCTTGAATTCTTCAATTGACTATGCCTCCTTCACACAGCCAGGCAATGCATTCCAGACCCTAAGCACTCACTTTGTGAAAAATTTCTTTCTCAATCACATTTGCTTGTTTTTCAGCTTAGTTTGTATCCATGCCCTTCCATTCTTAACCCTTTTATGAGCGGGAGCAGTTTCTCCCTATCCATTCTGTCCAGACACCGAATGACTTTGAAAATTTCTATCAAATCTCCTCTTAGCTTTCTCCTCTCTAAAGAAAACAGTCCCAGCTTCTACAATCTATTTTCATAATTGATGTTTCTCATCCTTGAGAATCCTTCTCATAACCTCTTCTGCACATTGTCCAATGCATTCACATTCTCCCTAAAGCTGCACCCCCCCCCCCCCCCAGAACTGATCACTGTACTCTAGCTGAGATCTAGCTAGTGTTTTATACAGGTTTGGCACAATCTCCTCGCTATTGTACTTTAGTCCCTTTTTAGTAAAGCTTAGGACACTGTACACTACTAACTGTTCGCTCTACCTGTCTTGCCACACTTAGTGATTTATGTATAGGTACATCCAGGTGTCTGCTCCAGCACAACCCTTAGGGCAGGCCCTTTTATGTTATACTTTCTCTCCATGTTCTTTCTATCCTCACTTACTGAAGCAGTCTATGACCATATGCAGGAAAACCTAACAATATCCATACTTAGGCTGACAAGTGGCAAGTTACGTTCATATCATACACATGCCAGACATGAAATTACTAAATTCAATAGAAGAGAATCCAATCCTCTCCCCTTGACTTTCAATGGCATTATCATCACTGAATGCCAACTGTCAACATCCTGGGGGTTACCACTATCCAGAAACTGAACTGAACTCACCATATTGATATAAGTATAGCAGCTACAAGAGCAAGTGAGAGGCTAAGAATCCTGTGATGAGTAACTCAACTTCTGACTCCTCAAAGTCTGTCCACCATCTACAAGACACAAGTAAGGAGTGTGATGGAATACTCCCCACTTGCCTGGGTAGGTGTTCCACCAACAGCACTCAAGAAGATTAATACGATCCGGAACAAAGCAGCTCATTTGTTTGGCACCAATTTAACAAGCTTTGGACTCCTCCACCACTGATGCTGAGGAGCAGCAGTGTGTACTAACTACAAGCTGCACTGCAATAGCTCACTAACCTTCTTACACGGAACCTTTCAAATTTTTGACTTCTACCAACCTCAAGGAGAAGGGCAGCAGATACATGGGACATCACGACTTGTAAGCTCCTCTTCAAGTCAGATGCCATCCTCTTGGAAAAATATCATCATTCCTTAATTGTTGCTGGTCCAAAATCCTAGAACTCCCTTCCTAAATGCACTGTCAATGTTCTTACATTCAAGGACTGAAGCAGGTTAAGAAAACAGCTCACCACCAACTTCCATAGGGAAATTAAGGAGGGTTAATAAAAGCTGGCCTAGCCAGTGATACCCTCATTCCCTTGAAGAAAGAATAAAAAGAATAACATAGACTCCCTGGGGATAAATACTACAAATCCTCCTCCAGTTAGCAAAATATCCATTAACCATTACTCTTGGTTTCCTATCCTTCAATCAGTTTTGCATCCATGTTGCCAATATCCCATTTATTCAATTCTGATTGGTTAGCCATACATTTGCTTCCACTTCCAGAAACTGCACCTGTGCACACACCTCAGAACTCCAATCAGCAGAAAAGCAATAGAGGGACCATTGCTCCCAGTCCCTTTGTCAACTTTAAGTACCAACATTCTTATTATCTGTGTTATCTTCCTGACTCCACCTTATCTTCTTCTCTACAATGATTCCTTTTCAACATGTTTATAAGGCATAACCTATTTTTCTTCCTACAATCAGGAGAATTTATCAGAGAGCTCATTTTATCAGAGAGCTCATTTTACTAGTGCTTCTACTGAACCTCCCAACTATTTTATATGGACCACTGTCAGAATTTCACTTTTGGAGGTTTACCTTGTAAAGGCAGCATTACCAAGATTTCAGTTCCCACTCGAAATTTTCTTGTTGCTGAATGTTTATTTACCCATTCTTTCATTTTCACTTGTGAAACTTTCAAATGCTGTTATGCTACTGCACACGAATCCTGTGAGTCTTTCTAAAAAAAAGGAAACATTTTTCGATATCTTTGTTACGTGTACCTCGATACAGTGAAAAGTTTTGTCAGTACAGGTACATCATACAAGACAAAGTGCATGAGGGTGATAGAACAGAGTGGGGAACACAATGTTACAACTGCTGAGAAAGTGCACAAAGAGCAAGATCAACATTTAACTTTAACATTTGAGAGTCTATTCAGGAGTCTAATAACAGCAGGGAAGAAGCTGTTCTGGAATCTGTTGGTACGTCTGTTTAAGTTTTTGTATCTTCTGCCTGATGGAAGAGATTGGAAGAGATTATAACCAGGGTGGGAGGAGTCTTTGATGATATTGGCTGCCTTCCTGAGGCAGGGAGAAGTGTAGATGAAGTCATTGAGTGGAAGGCTGGCCCACATAATGGAATGGGCTGTGTTCACAACTTTGTAGTTTCTTACCATCCTGGGCAGAGCGTTTGCCGTACCAAGCCACAAAGCATTCGGACAGAATGCTTTTTATGGTAAATCTATAAAAAATTGGTAAGAACCTTTATGGCCATTCTGAATATCCTTAGCCTCCTGAGGAAGTAGATGTGTTGTTGTGCTTTGTTGACTGTGACAGAAGGGTAGACCAAGACAGAATGTTGGTGATCATCACTCCTAGGAATTTGACACACCCAACCATCTCCACCTCCACAACATTCATGTAGACAGGGGTGTGCCCTCCACCTTGCTTCCTGAAGTCAGTGACCAGCTCTTCCATCTTGCTGACATTGAGTGAGAGATTGTGATCTTTGCATCATTCCACCAAGCACTTTATCTCTTTCCTGTATTCTGCCTCGTCATTGTTGAGATCTGGCTTACAATGGTGGTGTTATCAGTGAACTTGTAGATGGAATTAGGATATAATTTGGCCATGTAATGCAGCACTGAGGAATCATCTTTTTGTTTCAAGGATTTCCCCCTCATCAATTTTAATAGACTTCTAATCCCATGGCCACAAATCAATTCAAAAGGAGTGAACCTAGTAGATTTATTTGGAGAAACTCTAGTAGCAAGTAGTAAGAAATCTAATCTTTTATCCCCATCGTATGAGTATTTGCCTTAAACATCATTTTGAGACTTTGATGGAACCTCTACAAAGCACCCTCTGCTTGCTAGTGATACACAGTTGACTTCAACTGTTTTAGACGCAAACTGCTAATGATCATAAAATTATAATCCTGATCAGTTTATACCTCAGTTGGTGTTCAATAATGAGGAACAAACTGTATTGACTCTTCAGCTGTTATGGTCCTTTAAGGATTGGCTTCTGGGAATTGGGTTGTCATGTCCCTAAGTGTAAGGATGTACTAATGTCATAGAATTATAGAATCTCTACAGTGTGGAAACAGGCCATTCGGTCCATTGGGTGCACACTGATCTGCCGAAGAGCATCCCATGTCCTGTGTTTGTTTTCCTTTATGGTCATACACAGTATACTAACAATCACCTGAATGGTTCTTCAAAACTGATATGGTAATGGAAGGTGCTGGATGGATTTCATGCTGTGGCTATCCTACTACTTGATATCTATGACATTTTCCAAAGAACTGCACTATATCTTGATGTAGTCTTGGCCATGTTAAATACTTGTTTATCAATGCTTGCATTTTCCATATGCCTACATGTCCTGCCATAGGAATTTCACATGCTCCTCACAATATCTCCTTACAATATCTGGGCATTACGACTATTTGATGAACAGCCAACCATTCTTCTTCCGCAGGTCTATGAGGATGTCTCCTTTTCCTAAATCAAACTCCATTTTCAATATAACCAGAACTAAGGAACTCCTTCACCCTCAGCTTTAGTGTGAACTGTGTGTGCTTACTTACTTAACTCTTATCTCTGCACTCTGAAGCCTCAATTAATGAAGACATGCAAAACAGTCCTTTTAGGATTATCTTCAAGGAGAAAGTGAGGACTGCAGATGCTGAAGATCAGAGCTGAAAATGTGTTGCTGAAAAAGCGCACCAGGTCAGGCAGCATCCAAGGAGCAGGAGAATCGACGTTTCGGGCATAAGCCCTTCTTCAGGAAGATTCCTGAAGAAAGGCTTATGCCCGAAACGTCGATTCTCCTGTTCCTTGGATGCTGCCTGACCTGCTGCGCTTTTCCAGCAACACATTTTCAGCTTTTAGAATTATCCTCATTCTTATAGTTTCAGCTATCTTAACATCTGCTAGCAGTATTAATGTGACGTCTGGTGATTGACTCTGTTTAGCCATTCTGGTCACCATACACAATGGAAACATACCAAGAACCTGCTCTTGCAATTGTTCCATTTCTTCAGCTTCAGCTAGACTCTGTGATTATAGGGGAGGCTACAACTTTTATTCCTGCTATTATCATCCCCAGGAGTAAATGACTGCTAATTTCCTAACTATCCCGACTACCGCTAGTCCAGACACTAAGTCACCCTCCAATTGGATGTTGTATGATGGAATCGGGATGCACTCTCCAGCTGTTCCACTTACCAATATTTTAAAATATTGGTAATATTTTAAAAATGCAAACCCCCAACCCACTCTCACCAGTGCCTCTCCCCCTCACAATCACTTTCCGTGAAATTGTTCTTTAATTGGGGTACAGCCAAAGAACATCCCCTGATGCACTGACATTCATGACAAAGTCACGGAAAGGGCTAGTTGGCATTTGGGACACAATCACAATAACAGCTTATATTTATATAGCACTTTAATATAATTAAATATTGTAAGGCACTTTATAGGAGCATTATAAAGCAAAATATGACACTGAACCACAAAAGAAGGTATAAGGTCAAATGATTAAAATCTCAATCAAAGCTATAGGTGTTAACAAGCATCTTGAAGAAGGAAAGTGAGGCAGAGAGGCGTGGATGTGTCGAGAAGGAATTCCAGTGCTTAGAACTGAAGCAACTGAAGAACAACCATTAATAGTAAATGACTGTGATCTCGGGTGCTCAAGAAGCCAGGATTAGGCAAATGCAGATACCTTGGAAAGTTGTGAGGCTAGTGCAGATGACAGAGATGGGGAGGGAGGAGGTCATGAAGAAAGATTTGAAGAAGATGAGAAAAGTCAAGATGTTGTTTGACTGGAAGTCAATGTAATTCGGTGAACTTGGAGTGGTGTGGGGTGGGGGCATGTAGGAAATAGATTAACATGAGTTAGGACATGAGCAGCAGAGTTATGGATGATCTCACATTTGTGGAGAGTCGAATATAGGAAAGCAAGAAGGAACGCATCAATTTAGTCAAGTCTACAGAAAACAACTGAGCGTTTCAGAGTGGATAAGCTATAAATTGGAGCGATATTATGGTAGTGGGAATAGATGCTCTTAATGATTGCATGAATATGATGTCAGAACCTCAATATAAAATATGATAATGAGATTGCAAATAGTTTGGTTTAGTCTCAGATCCTTGTGAAGATGTTGGCTTAAGTCAATAGCTTGGGAATGGATTTTGGAGTAGACACCAAAAACAATGGTTTTAGACTTCCCAAAAATCAATTGACAGAATTTTTTACTGATCAACATGGAATGTCAGATAGGAATAATTTAACCACCTTTGACCACATAAAGAACTATTGCGATCTCTTTCCAGCAAATCTCTCCACAGATGGTGCCAGATTTGATATATCTTTCTTTGGCTAAGTGTAATATTTACCTGATATTCTCTTGTGAACTACTGTGGGGTGTGTTACTGCATTGATGGCACTTATATAAATGTAAGTTGTTGTTTTTCAGAACTATAACAGTATTTGGCAGTGCCTGGCAACCCATTAATACCTTAGAAAATACAAAATTTATGTGTTTTTTCTATTACATAAATAAGGTATTATTAACAACGGTTTTATGAAATGGAAAGACCAGTTCATGAAGTTTTTGTGGTGCAAGCCATCTGCATTGCACTGCTATCATAAGGTCAGAAGTGGGAGTGTTATCTGAAGATGATACAATGTTCAGCAGCATTCACAACTCCGCAGATACTGAAGAATTCCAAGGCAATTTACAGTAAACCTGGACAATATCCAGGCTTAGACTGATAAATGGAAAGTAACATTCATGCTTCACAACTGCCAGGCAGATAATGACCATCTCCAACAAGAGAGAGTCAAACCATCACCTTTGACATTGCTGAAAGCCCCCATTATCAACATTTTAGGATTACCATTGACCAGAAACTGAACTGGATCAGCCACATAAGAATCATCAGTTACCAGACCAGCTCAGAGGCTGGGAATTGGGCAGTGAGTGACTCACCTCCTGTCTCCCCAAAGCCTGTCCCACCAACAACACGGTATAAGTCAGGACTGTGATGGAAAATTCTCGACTTGTTTGGATGAGTGCAACTCCAATAGTGAAGAAGCTCAACACCATCCAGGACAAAGCAGTCTGGGTGTTTGGCACTACTTCCACCACTTTCAATGTTCACTCCCTTTGCCACCGCACACAATAGCAGCAGTGTGTACCATCTACAAGATGCACTTTTTAGATTAGATTACTTACAGTGTGGAAACAGGCCCTTCAGCCCAACAAGTCCACACTGACCCGCCGAAGCGCAACCCACCCATACCCCTACATTTACCCCTTCACCTAACACTACGAGCAATTTAGCATGGCCAATTCACCTGACCTGCACATCTTTGGACTGTGGGAGGAAACCGGAGCACCTGGAGGAAACCAACAAAGACATAGGGAAAATGTGCAAACTCCACACAGTCAGTCGCCTGAGGCGGGAATTGAACCTGGGTCTCTGGCGCTGTGAGGCAGCAGTGCTAACCACTGTGCCACCGTGCCACCCATATTGGCACTGTGGCAACTCAACAAATCTCCTTCAACAGCATCTCCAAAACCTGTAACCTCTACCAACCAAACACACAAGGGCAGAAAACGCTTGGAAAACCACCATTTTCAAATTCCTTTCCAAGCCACACACCATCAGTAGTGACATGACTGCTTTGCCACTACTGTCTTGTACAATCATAGTGGTCATACCAATGATTCACACCAGTAAATGCCAACTTCTTCATGCCTTCTAGTATTAGTAAACTATACAGCTATATGTTTCATGGTTAGCTCAGTTAGTTAGATGGTTAGGGTGTGATGGAAAATGATGGTACTGGGCCTAGGTCCAATTCTTGAACTAACTGTGATAATTCATGAAGGTCTAGTTACCTACTTGCCTTTTCCCATGCTTGTGGTCTCAAACCATAATCTTCCTCCAAGATTATCTCCAACATTTGGTTTTCATTTCAGATTTTCAGCAACCACTGTATTTTGTTTTTATTTGAGTGTTTAATTCACTGCTATTTAGCATAGAATATAGAACAGGCCCTTTGACCCTCAATGTTGCAATAACCTGTGGAACCAATCTATCCTATACTTTTTCATTTTCATCCGTATGTTTATCGAATGACCATTTAAATGCCCTTAAAGTTGGTGAGTCTACTACTGTTGCAGGCAGTGCGTTCCATGCCCCCAGTACTCTCTGAGTAAAGAAACTACCTCTGACATCTGTCCTATATCTACCATCCCTCTTCCACTTCAACAAAGTTTGGCTCTTCTCTCTGTAGGGATTTATGTTGTAATGTTTTAAACTTTCAACATATTCTTTCAAGTATAGGAGGGTGAGGAGTGTGACCTTATAAAGGTTTGTGAAATCATGAGGGGCATAGATAACGTGAACGGCAGGTGTCTTTTTCCTTGGGTGGGGGATTTCAAGACTGGGGGGCATATTTTTAAGATGAGAGGTGAAAGATTTTAAAAAGACATGAGGGACAATTGTTTTACACAGAGAGTGGTTTTTACGTGGAATGAACTTCCAGAGGAAGTGGTGGATGCAGGTGCAGTTACTACATTTAAAAGACATTTCAATAAGTACATGAATAAGTACATTTAGAGGAAAATAGGACAAGTTAAGGCAAGTGGGACAAATTTAGTTTTGGAAATATGGTCGGCACGGACTGGTTGGACCGAAGGGTCTGTTTCCGTGCTGTATGACTCGATAACTCTATGACATGGTCACCTTCATTGCTTTTTTTTTTGGATTAGATTCCCTACAGTGTGGAAACAGACCTTTCAGCCCAATAAGTCCACACCAACCCTCATCTCTCTCCTAAAGTTTGCCAAAGCTCACTTTCCCAGACACATCTCCTTCCTCTCTGCCCCCACAGTTCTGGAGAAGAGTCATACTGGACCCAAAATGTTCAGTCTGTTTCTCTTTCCACAGATGCTACCAGACCCACTCAGTTTCTCCCGCACTTTCTAATTTTATTTCAGATTTGCAGCATCTGCCATATTTTGCATTTTGTGCAGCAGTTCAAGAAGCACAGAACACATTTACTTTAAAAATTTTGATTTCCCAAATTCTCATCCTCACGTTCAGATCACTCTGTGGCTCCACTCCTCTGTCTATCTCATAACCTCCTCTTACTCTAAGATCTTTGCATTCCAACAATTTGACTGATTCACTCATTCATTCATTCATTCATTCATTCATTCATTCATCCTCAAATTCATTTGTTCCATCATTAGCAAATGCCTTCGGTTGCCTAGGCCCAAAGGTCTCAAAATCAATCTCCACATCTCCCTGTCACATCCTCCTCCTTTCAGTTGTTCCTTGAACCTTATCTCTCTGACCTTGGAAATGTGAAATTCTTAAAACCTGAATTTAGCATCACGCTATTATTTTTCAGATTGTCTTTCTTGGTACACTTTGGAATTCTCTACCTGGAAGGCTGTAGTGATTCAGTCATTGAGTATATTCAAAACAGAGATCAACAGATTTCATGATATTAAAGCTATCAATGGATATGGTGGGTGGAAGTGTGGGGAAATACTGTTGAGATCAATCAGCTGTGATCTTAGTTGAATGAAGGGCCAAATAGCATATATTCCTCCTCCTGTTTCCATTGTTCCCCTGTACACTCCCCACTCGGGTGGTACCCTGACCTTTAACTGCAGCTCACAATTTGAGACGATGTTGAGAGTTTTATAACTGCCATGGCGAAAGGCTGGCTTCAGATTTTACTCTGCACAGTGTTAATTTACACAGATTTCTGTCCATTTCAATCATTCAGTTTGAAGAGTGAGTAAAAGTTCTTTGCCGCAGAGTGCTTTCCAAAATCTTTGGGATGTAGTGAGAGCTACAAGATCTTCTAACTTTGCACAGTCTTCTATGTAAGAGAGAGGCTAAGTGTTTGACTTACATGGTAACATGCCAGATTTCATCCATGAGCAAATCAAGTTAATAAGGAATTCATTTTCCCTCTGTTGCTGTAAAGTTAAAAGTCTAAAGTGTGTTTTAATAGCAGCGTACTGCAGTGCCCTCTGGTGCTGACGAGTAAATGTTTACTAAAATATTGAAATGTCTAACAGCTAACAATGTGTAGGTTGATTGTCATGATTCGGAGATGCCGGTGTTGGACTGGGGTGTACAAAGTTAAAAATCACACAACACCAGGTTATAGTCCAACAGGTTTAATTGGAAGCACACTAGCTTTCGGAGCGATGCCCCTTCATCAGGTGGTAGTGGACTACCACCTGTTGGACTATAACCTGGTGTTCTGTGATTTTTAACTAGGTTGATTGTTGTCAAGAAGGACTCCTAATGCAGCACATTCTTCTGCTGGGACTAAGCTCAGTAACACTGATTGGGCTGAAAGGTTTATATTTGAGGCCCATTTCTGTACAGGGAGAGCAGTGGACTCTTCGAGCTGATGATTCATGCACAATGACCAACTCCACCAGTTAGCAAGGTATCCATCAAAGCAAACCAGGCACAGCTTTATTTCCAGTGGGGTTAAATTGAAACATAGGGACATTGTGCTAAGTCTGTATCAAACCTTACTATTATATCACACTAGATCTAAGTAGATCTTGGCTCTGTGTTATTAAGAGCAAATTTAGAAGGGTGTGACCAGAAATGTGTGGGTATTCACATCAGAAAAGGATGAGCAGGCTGGGGATCTATTCTCTTGAAAAAAAAAGGCTCAGAGGTTTTAAAATTCGGTAAGGATTTTGATCAGTGGATACAGAAGGAATGTTTCCCTGGGTGGGGAAGAGCACAACTACAGGGGGTCCATGTAACATAGAGACCCTCAACAGTGAATTCAGAAGAAATGCCTTCACCTAGTGGGTATGAGAATGTGAAAGGGAGTGGTTGATCTGTATAGTATTAATATTTTTAGGGGGAAGCTAAACAAACAGAGGAAGGAGGAGAGAGATAGAGAGTCATAATGATTGATTTGAAGGTGGGAGGAATGGTTGGGCAGAATGGCCTCTTGCTGCATTATTTGTGTTGTGTAATCAAAAGTGAACTAACAATTGATGACGTCTCTGTGCCTGGGACAAGAGCCCATACACTCTTACCCCTCCTTAGAGCTGAACGCTTTTCCAAATACCAAACACTCCTCTTCCCTGACTTTGTCTTCTGGGGAATGTTCCAGAAGCAAGGACCTGTTACCAAGAGAACATTCAGCTTGGAGTACTGTGAGCAGATCTGGGTGCCACACCTTAAGAGGATAAATTGACTTTGGAGCAAGTACAATATAGGTTTACAAGAATGATACCTGGACTTTAGGGGTTAAATTATGAGAAGACATTACACAGATTAGGCCTATTTTCTTTAGATTTAGAAAATTAAGGAGTGATTAGCCATGATCAAATGGCGGAGCAGAATCGATTAGTCAAATGGCCTAATTCTGCTGCTATGTCTTATGGGCTTATAGTCTGATTAAAGTCTTCAAGATATTAAGAGGAAAAGACAACGTAGGTAAGGATAAACTATTTCCAACGGGTGGGGATTTTAGAACTGGGGGCATCGTCTGAGAATTAAGGACAGACCTTTCAGAAGAGATGTTAGGAAGCTCGATTACACACAAAGGGCAGTAGATGTTTCAAACTCTCTTCCATAAATGACGGTTGATGCTGGATTAGACCTTAATTTAAAATCAGAGACAGAGAAACTTTTGCTAAGTAAAGGTATTAAGGGATAAGGGCCAAAGTTAGGTAGGCCACACATCAGCCATGATCTCACTGGATGGTGGAACAGGCTTAAGGGGCTGAACGGCCAACTCCTGTTGATGTGTTCCCTTTTATGATTATTGCTTTAACAATCAATTGAAGGAAGTATTGATATTTAGCCTTCGTTTTCATTTATGGTCTGAAGTTGTAACTTGCGTCATTTTTTTGATATTTTTCAGGTTTCTCAGCATAAGTGTCCTCCAGGTAAAAGCACATTTCATTCTGAAAGTACTGGTTAAATTATTATGGGCTTTTTTGTGCTTTTGTTCTCCTGCTGTTTTGTACTTAGCAGTCGATGGCAAAAAATGTTTTCACTGTGGAGGGAGGCCTACATCAGAAACCAAAGGTCGAGGTAAGGGCAAGGTCTAAGGAAACACTTGGGTAGATCTAACCTGGCCTCAGCCTGAGGATGGTGTATTCACAAGGTATTATCTTCACAGCTTGGCTTGGCATAATGGCTGCACTGTTGAGTGTGCATCAGAAGGTAACAGATTCGAAACATGCTTCAGAAATTTTAACACGTCATCGAGGCTGCTGTTTCACTGAGGGCACTGCACTGTTGGGTTTACTGTCTTTTGGATAAGGTTTTGATAGATGTAAAAGATTCCGCAATATAATTTAAAGAGCAGGGGAGTTCTCTCAATTTCCTGTCCCATATTTAACCCCTAATCAATATCCCACACAAACAGATTATCTGACTACATTGCTGTTTCTGGGAACTTGCTGTTTGCAAATTGGCTGATATCTTTCCTAATTACAATAGTGATTACACATCAAAAGGTACTTCATTGGCTATAAAGAGCTTTGGTTTACCCAGTGGTCATCTAAAGCACTGCATAAATGCAAATTTATTTTCTTTTTAAGGACACCAGTTA
This sequence comes from Chiloscyllium plagiosum, assembly GCF_037043375.1. Classification (NCBI taxonomy): domain Eukaryota; kingdom Metazoa; phylum Chordata; class Chondrichthyes; order Orectolobiformes; family Hemiscylliidae; genus Chiloscyllium; species Chiloscyllium plagiosum. The sequence continues at coordinate 6,142,594 of NW_028270175.1, forward strand.
TTGAATGGTCATTAACTCTCACGATATAAGTTCATAAGACACAGGAGCAGAATTTGGCCATTCAGCCCATCGGGTCTGCTCTGTCATTCGATCATGGCTGATATGCTCCTCACCCTCATTTCCCTGCCTTCACCCCATAACCCTTCAACCCATTACCAATTAAAAATCTGTCTAACACCTTCTTAAATTTACTCACTGTCATGGCCTCCATTGCACTTTGGCGTAGCAAATTCCACAGATTCACAACCCTTTGGGAGAAGTAGTTTCTCCTCAACTCTATTTTAAATTTGCTACCCCCTTATCCTAAGACTATGACCTCTTGTCCTAGAATACCTCACAAGAGGAAGCATCCCCTCCACACCTACTTTATCCAAATATTTTATCATCTTGAATACCTCAATCTGATCTCCCCTCATTCTGGGTTTGTGTTCATTTAATTTACCACAGGCAGGATAGGCTTAGGAACATAATGCAAGCATGGAACATTTGTGCTGAATGGCCTTCCCCATTCTAGGTAGTTCCAGTCTTAACTTAACTTGTCCAAACTCTGATTAATTTGAGTAGGCATATAAATAAACTAGGAGGAGAAAGTGAGGACTGCAGATGCTGGAGATCAGAGCTGAAAATGTGTTGCTGGAAAAGCACAGCAGGTCAGGCAGCATCCAAGGAACAGGAGAATCAACGTTTCGGACATGAGCCCTTCTTCAGGAATTCAGGAATTCTTCATTCCTGAAGAAGGGCTCATGCCCGAAACGTTGATTCTCCTGTTCCTTGGATGCTGCCTGACCTGCTGTGCTTTTCCAGCAACACATTTTCAGATAGAAATAAACTAATTTGGCTATTTTCACAATAAACTAAACACCATAGTGCACCACAGTGTCTTATGTAATGTGGGTTTAATTTTCAGTGCTCAACTATAACTAAACTTGTACCAGCGGGTCTTCAGCGGGTGGCATGATGGCACAGTGATTAGCACTGCTGCCTTACAGCGCCAGAGACCTGATTCAATTCCTGCCTCAAGCAAATGTTTGTGTGGAGTTTGCACGTTCTCCCTGTGTCTGTGTGGGTTTGTTCTGGTTTCCTCCCACAGTCCAAAAATGTGCGGGTTAGGTGAATTGGCCATGCTAAATTGCCCATAGTGTTAGGTGTAGGGGTATGGGTGAGTTGCTCTTCGGACGGTCGGTGTGGGGCTGAAGGGCCTGTTTCCATACTGTAAGTAATCTAATTTAATCTCTCCTTGAATCATCACCACGTTGTTTTTATTTTGTGTGCTAGCACAATTGATTTGTTTCCTCCTTTAAGAATGTTGGAGATGAACAATATGGAAAATATGTTTCTCTAGTCTTACTATTTTATCAGTGCCAGTTTGGTTAGAAGGTTGTAAATTCAAGTCCCACTACACGGAGTTAACATAGTTAACCATTGCAGCAGAAGTGAAGAAATATCCCAGCATAACTCAAGCAGAAAGGTTTGCTTCCAAAATCTTGACCATTCATGTTGCATTTAACAAAACTGAAAGGGATCTTGTAGCACTGTGGTAGTGCCAATACCTTTAAGCTAGAAGGTCTGGGTTCAAATCCCACTGTCACAGAAATACATTGTGCCTTACCAGATAGTTTGATTAAAATAACCATCATGAAACTGTCTATGTTAGTGGTGTGATCATGTTACGCTGACATTAGCAGTCGCATAATGCTAAGACTGTAAGGATGGAACAGCCTACACTAGAGAACTCTAATACTGAGACTTGTATTATGACTGTTAGAGAGTTGAATCGATGGAGTGTGTTCCCAATGCAAGAGCTATGGTGTTTCCATTAAGTATGGCCACCATGACTTGCTGTTCTGCATGGTCAGATTGTAAATAATTTGAGGGAGAATTTTGATGTAAATTGTTTTGGCAGTAAACTTGGTCCAGTGACTTTTACATTAGACTTTCTCCTTAGAGCCATTCGAGCCAAATGTACTTCTAATTCTCTGGCCCTGATGACCTGATTGATAATCATTTATTGTACCCAGCCCTTTCCTGTGGTTGTGGGTTTAAACACATTGCTCCCTGAATGTGCTGAGGATGCAGCATGCGGTGGGGGAATATTGGTCACAAACACAGCTGTAAATAAAAGGGTGAGGACTCCAAAGTGATGGTGAGCTTGATATTGTACAGGGGTTGGCGACAGGGCAGCCTAAAGGGAAGTACTGGGTACAACCCCAAGTCCCTGAAACCTCCAGGCAGCCTGACCCACAGGAACATCTCCACCCAGAGCTGCACCAGTGGAGGCAAATCTAACCAAATCATTCCCAGTGCAACACAAACTGAGATTGGATGAACCAGTGTTTTAGAGCACCTCATTGTAAACTGATTGTCATCAGTGCGCCTAAAGATTGGGCAAAGTATTTCAGGTATTTCACTGCACATTGGTTACACATAGTAATAAAATATTTACTTCTTCCACTGATAAAAGGTACATACAAGGTTTCATCGTCATCATATTCAAGCAATGACCAGACACAATGTGCTCCCTGTGAGGAAGGAACATACACTGAGAAAGAGAATTCTCTCAAAGAATGTCGCAAGTGTTACGGGCCTTGTACAGGTAAACGTCCTTAAATCTTTTAACAATCCTTCAGCTTTTCATCCACTTCCAGTTGCAGATAGTCCATTCAAATACTCGTTGTTGGCAATCACTCACAAACAAGTCTGATTGTCCACAAGGGAAATTCCGTGTCACTGTCCTGGGTTCTGTGGGTCCTCGTGAGGCACATCTCCATCTGCACATGTGGCAGGTTTTTCTGGGAGGTGGAATTGTTCCTTGGCTTCCAGATCACTGGCATTCCTGTCTCTGGTTCCTTTTCTGTACTTTCTCATGCTGCTGTGCATTCTCAAAGAATTGTCTGTCTCCGTACAGGAGCTTCCTCCAAATTGGTTCCTGCTGAATGAGGCTCTCCCATGTGTTGACATCTATGTTGCATTTCCTGAAGGAATCCATAATTCAGATACTAATGCGCTAAACTCTCCCACAGTTAAGCCATGCCAGTACAGAAGACCAATACCTGCACTATGTTGATTCAAGCAAAGTTAAAGCAAATTCTTTTACAAGTGAATTAGACTGTTTCTTGGAAACTAGGAGTATCTTGGTGTTTTGGGAGGGGAACCTCCAGGTGGGGGTGTTCCCATGTGTCTAGATAGTAGAGTTCCTAAGTTTGGAAGGTGTTGTTGAAGAAGGTTTGGTGTGCTGCCGTGCTGCATTTTTCCTCTTATCATTTCAAATCAGTCATTGAGGTGCTCCCCCCACCCAGCATCCACCATTGATCATGAATTTCTCCTGAGAAAACAGAAATCATGAGGAGATCAGTGAAGGAAAGGTGCAATCTATGGCTGGCAACCATAAATAGAGGACCTCCTCAATGTTAGAATTACCAAAATAACATCTTATGAATGGATTTACAGAAAAGATATGAAAATAGAGAAGAAGTGCAAATCAATCATGATCTAATTAGGGGCAATGTTGGGTTGGAAAGGCTGCAGTTGCTAATGGGCAGCATGGTAGTCAGTGGTTAGCACTGTTGCCTCACAACACCAGGTTTGATTCCAGCCTTGGGCAACTGATGATGTGAAGTTTGCACAGTCTCCCTATGTCTCCGTGGGTTTCCTCTGGGTGCTCCAGTTTCCTCACACAGTCCGAAGATGTGCACGTTAGGTGGATTGACCATGGGAAATGCAGGGTTAGGGGGATGGGGTGGGTCTGGATGGGATGCTCTTCAGAGGGTTGATGTGGACTCAATGGGCCGAAAGGCCTACTTCCACGCAGTATGGATTCAATGCTTCTAATGGTCCTATCAATCATTCACAGGTGTCACAGGATATGGGGAGACAGTGGAAGTATGGCATTGAGATTACTGATCAACCATGACAATGTTAAATGGTGAAATGATCTCATTGGGGGAAAAGTCTACTCTTGTTCATATTTTCTGTGTTCCTAACTCACGACAGCCTCCCCAAGGCATTTGCAGCTTTGACTCCTGAAAGCTGGTGTTTCAGGCAACAGTTAGATGTTAAACTTGTATCCAGTGTTAATTGCTGCTCCTGCAAACACTATTTTACCTTGTCTTCACAGGTAACAGTATTGAGACTGTTCAGTGCACTCCTACAACAAACCGCAAATGTGAATGTGATTTCCATTATTACTGTGTTACTGATGACCCAGCCAAATGTGAACATTGTAAGGAGTGTGGTGATAAGAAGCCAATGCTATCAGGTATGGTCCCACATCTTGAATGCTCCTTCTGCTCCTGTCCTGATTGTAGCTCTGCTACCAGGAGCTCATGTATCTGGGCTACCTATAGAATTTATGTTGCGCAGAAACTGAACTGGACTAGCCATATAAACACAGTGGCTACAAGAACCATGATTTGGAGATGCCGGTGTTGGACTGGGGTGTACAGAGTTAAAAATCACACAACACCAGGTTATAGTCCAACAGCCTAGTCAGAGGCTAGGAATACTGCGAGTAGTAACTCACCTCTTGACTCCCCAAAGACTGTCCACCATCTGCAAGGCACAAGGCAGGAGTGTGATGGAATACTCCCCACTTGCCTGGATGGGGGCAGCTCCAACAACACTCAAGAAGCTTGACATCATCCAGAACAAAGCTGCTGTTTGATTTGCACCACATCCACAAAACATCCACTCCCTCCACCACTGATGCTCAGTAGCAGGTCTGTGTATCATCTACACTGCAAAAATTCAACAAGGCTCCTTGGACAGCACTTTCCAAGGACAAGGGCAGCAGATACATGGCAGACCCCCTTCAAACCACTCACCATCCTGACATGGAAATATATTATCGCTCCATCCGTGTTACGAGATCAAAACCCTGGAATTCCCCCTTGTACAGCATTGTGGGTCCACCTACACAGAATAGACTGCACAAGAAGGCACCTCACCACCACCTTCTCCAGGATAACTAAAGATAGGTGACAAATGCTGGCCCAGCCAGCGACACCCACACCCCACAAATGAATAAAAAAGCCTTTTTGTGAAAATGTCTTAATTGAGGGTGTTGACTAGAATGTCAAACAAGTGTGACTTGAAGTGTACAATTTTGCAGTCTATATTGGTCATCAAAGTAATGATCTTATCAGTTTTGTTTTGCAAACTCTAATGTGATGATAAAATCAGTTTCTATAGAGAGTGCTCTTATAATAGAAATCCTGCGTTGAACCTTATAGTGGCCTGACCGAAATGGGCTGAGTTGAGAAATGTGTCAGAATTGCAGTCCTGAGTAGACTTTCTAGATGCCAAAACATCTCACTGCATCTTCTAGTGTTTCCCACCATCAAGGCACGATTCTCATGAGGAAATGGTGTGTTGCCTGTTAAGGGGAGTTATTGCTTGTTGCTGCTTGGTGTAGGTGGGGAGGTGTCCTGAGCGAGTGAGTGGGCAGCACAGAGTTAGTGGTGGGTGTGCGAGACCAAGGGTGGGGGTGGATGATATTGCAGGCGATAGTGAGAGCAGGAGACCATGAGCCTGGGTGGGAAGTGGGTGCAGTGACAGTGAGAGAGTGTGAGGGTAAAGTATCGGAAGAGTGGGGAAGGTTGTTAACCTTCTTCCTACAGCTCTGGGCACACTGCCAGATGCTGTGACTGCTTTAACCCAGGTGGTTAAGCTCAGACCAGGCTGGGCAGGGCATGGTGTCATGGCCTTCTCTGTGGGCCCTGGGGGAAGAGGAAGTCCTACCCACCAGGCTTCCAGCTCCCTGCCCACATCTCCCCCTGTCTGCCACATCAATGCAGGGTACCTTAAGATTGACCGCAATTGTCTGGGTGCACAATGGGATTTTAAAGATGGCGGCAGTATCTGGTCCATTCCAGGATACCCAACAGCGCCAAATTATTCTCGGTATGGTGCATGGTGGAACAGAATAGAATCAGCGGTGGTGGGGTGAGGGCAGTGGCAAATGGATGGAGTTTGCAGTTAATGAGGAGAATTCTGGTACAATCCAGTGAAAAATCTTGCTAGGCCTCCTAGAGAGAAACCCTTAATGAAACTCGACAAAACTGACAGTTCGCCAAAAAGAAGGAAAGGCTTCAGCCCAATGATTATGGCCAATCAATGGTTAATGTGGAAGGCAGGTTCTTGAAGAATACATGTGACACGTTGCTTTGCAAAAGGATGGAATGCTGTAATTCCAAAGGATACTACACAATCAAGTCCAACTCTTCTTTGATCAGAGAGACAAACACACATTCCCTCTCAAAGTCTGACTGCTCTTTAGGCATTGGGAAATATCATTCACTACAGGGTGGTGCGTGTATGGAATGAGCTGCCAGAGGAAGTGGTGGAGGCTGGTACAATTACAGCATTTAAAAGACATCTGGATGGGTTTATGAATAGGAAAGGTTGAGAGGGATATGGGCCAAGTGCTGGCAAATGGGACTAGATTGGGTTAGGGTATCTGGTCCACATGGACGAGTTGGACCGAAGGGTCTGTTTCCGTTCTGTACATTCCTGTGACTCTATGACTACAAATTGGTATTTGGACACAGCCAGGAAAGGCTGGAGTCTTGTTCTCGTCTCCTATGCTGGGAGGTTGGAGATGCTTTGATGCGGTTGAGAGGACAGGGTGCATGGTCTCTGCATTGACCCACGCTGAAGTGGAGCGGAGGGGGTGAGGAGGGCAGGGGAAGCATCAGAATGGACACAGCAAAGCGGAGAGCAGAGCGGTGAGATGAGGGTAGATGGCAAGAAGGGTTGTCAACAAGTTATTCTTGTTCAACAATACTTGTTTATCATTGAATGCTGTTTAGATAAAGAAGATTATTACAAACAGGCATGCCAACCTTGTCCTCCAGGAACATTTCTGAATACCACGCCAAAACTGAAATGTCAGCCTCACACCAAGTAAGTCATTGTGTTAGACTCAATGTTTTATTTTATTGACAGTTAATGAAAAATATTTTCAATGTGTAGGCTTTCTCATCAACATCTCTATAAAACATGATTGGCTGTGAACATTGTTGATACTCAGTGCACCTGATTAACTCTTGGGAACCATTGAGATTGAAATTAGTGTGGGTTTAGACTTGCCAGAGCGTGAGTTGTACATGCTCTGACCTGGAGATCTGAGCGTTGATATAAATTGATCCTTGAGCCTCATAAATGAGTTATATGTGAAGGTGTGCTGAGGCAAGGTGCTAAATAGTGTAGGTGGGTGCAGAAAGTTACAAAGAGGAATTGGTAGGTAAAGTGAATAGATAAATGAAAGTTGCAACCAGGTTGTTAAGAAGGCATACAGTGTGTTAGCTTTTATTGGTCAAGGGATTGAGTTTCAGAGCCACGAGGTCATGCTGCAGCTGTACAAAGGTCTGCTGCGGCCGCACTTGGAGTATTGCGTACAGTTCTGGTCACCGCATTATAGGAAGGATGTGGAAGTTTTGGAAAGAGTTCAGAGGAGATATACTAGGATCTTACCTGGTATGGAGGGAAGGTCTCATGAGGAAAGGCTGAGGGACTTGAGGCTGTTTTCGTTAGAGAGAAGAAGGCTGAGAGGTGACTTAATTGAGACATATAAGATAATCAGAGGGTTAGATCGGGTGGACATTGAGAGCCTTTTTCCTCAGATGGTGATGGCTAGCACAAGGGGACATAGCTTTAAATTGAGGGGTGACACATATAGGACAGATGTCAGAGGTAGTTTCTTTACTCATAGAGAGTAGCAGGGGTGTGGAACGCACTGCCTCCAACAGTAGGAGACTTACCAACTTTAAGAGCATTTAAATGGTTACTGGATAAACATATGGATGCAAATGGAATAGTGTAGAATAGATGGGCTTCAGATTGATTCCACAGGTTGGCTCAACATTGAGGACTGAAGGGCCTGTACTGCGCTGGAATGCTCTATGTTCTACGTTCTAAATCTGTGGCAAAAAACATTGACAGTTTAGGGTGCAGTGACAATGAAAGAATGTTGACTGTTCTGGTCAGCTGTCTTTTATTTCTAGCTTGGTTTCTCAATGCTTTCTTGTGGACTTTGTCTTTTTTATCTGTCAGTAATCTAGTTGTATAATATGGTAAAGTAACTCCATCTCTTTATTCACACTGCATTCGTGACTACACTCTTGGTTGGAATCAGGTCTCTTCGGGTCCGGAGTGGTGCTTGTCTCCAGTTCAGACTGTCCTATTTATGTCACACTAATATCATCAGGAGGCAGCAGATTGTCTTGTGAGGAGAGCTTGGACATTTCGGCTTATATCAGCTGGAGTGTAGAGGGAAAAGCGGTGACTGGATTGACACATGTCAGGCCCTGAGAGGTCTTGACAGGGTCTGGAAAGGATATTTTCTCTCATGGGAAAGTCTGAAACAAGAGCTCAGCCATTTAAATCAGAGATTAGACAAAACGTTTCCTCATGAAAAGTTGTGAGTCTCTATCAGAAGGCAGAGAAACAGAGTCTTTGAATATTTGTAAGGCAGAGGTGGATTAATACTGGATGATTGTTGGTAGGAATGTGGAGGAATAGCTCAGCCTTGATCCTCTAGGAGAAAGTGGGGACTCAGATGCTGGAGATCAGAGTTGAGAGTGTTGCGCTGGAAAAACACAGCAGGTCAGGCAGTATCTGTGGAGCAGGAGAATCAACATTTCGAGCATAAGCCCTTTAGCAGAAAAGGATCCCTATGAAGAGCTTATGCTCGAAATGTCGATTCTCCTGCTCCTCAGATAATGCCTGACCTGCTGTGCTTTTCCAGCGCCACACTGTCGACTCAGTCTTGATCCCACTGAATGGCACAGCAGGCTCGAGGGGCCGAATGGTCTACTACTCCGTACCTCACTGACTGATTTACACTAACACCTTACTCCACAGTTTATTCAATATAGACCTAAGAAACATAACTGAGGTCAAGTTTCTGTAAACAAGAATCTCGAAGCATCAGTGGACAGGAACAAACAAAAAAACATTTAAAAGGCTAACAGAGCACAGGCCATTATTTAAAGTGGGTTTGAAGACTAAGTACTGGATAGTATGTTGTAGTTAAATAACCAGGTAAAAACAATGACTGCAGATGCTGGAAACCAGATTCTGGATTAGTGGTGCTGGAAGAGCACAGCAATTCAGGCAGCATCCGAGGACAGGCAAAATCGACGTTTCGGGCAAAAGCCCGTTCCTGATGAAGGGCTTTTGCCCGAAACGTCGATTTTGCCTGTCCTCGGATGCTGCCTGAATTGCTGTGCTCTTCCAGCACCACTGATCCAAAGTAGTTAAATAACACTCTAGCTGGATTCAGTCTGAAGTGTTCAGATGGGCACTGCCCTCCAGGAAGGATATTTTGGCTTTACAGAGGATATGGCATAGATTAACCAGAGTCAACATGGACATAAAGGTTGAATGATAAGGACAGGCTATACAGATTAAGTTGTTACTCCCTTGAATTTCAAAGATGTAAGGATTGATCTAGTTGGAATGGTTCAAATGATAAAGGGGTGGGATAATTAGACAGCAACTAGTTCAGCAGGAGGAAGGACCAAGTGGAAAGGGGCATCACCTTAAACTTAAGAGTACTGTAGGACCAAGAGCTAATTCTTCACCCAGAGGGAACAATGCAGAGGTAAGGTACAGTCTAATTCAATAGCAAACCTGACTTGAAAGATCCCCTGCAGTTCCAGTGTTCATCCGGACAGCCTTCGTTGGTCTTTGCAGTTCTCCCTGACGTCATGATCCAAAAGGCAGAGATATGGCAGGAATTTGGGGATAAATTACTCTTTGAATTGTTAGTCGATCTCTATTATTCCACCAGAGCTAAAAGCCTAGGATTGATACAAAATATAGCTCACATATTAAGATGGATACCTTTGCATAAGGAAAGACTACAAATATTTCAGTATCTTGTAAGAATTAGCTAACTGTCAAATATGTTACTCAGTTGTACAGACTTGGGAAAAATCCTTCACACTAAAGGTAACAGCACAGCTGACAACTCCTGCGATGAATCACTATCAACAGGAGAAGGTAAGCATCAAACATACAGTTTTTGTGGATCAGATTTTAACTTTAAATCGGTTAGATTTTTGTGTACTCTATCATTCCTATATTCACTTTGCTCATTTGGACAGGTTAAGCAGGATGAGATGGGAAAAATTATTGAAGTTTTTGCTGTGGGATTGCTACTTTTTTTTATTTCTGTGTTTTTTTATTTGTAAAAAATAAATTTAAGAGTCACTTTCATGATATGAAATATTGAACAGAAAGGAAAGCCTTTAATTTGGCTTTGTTTGTAGTTAGATTGATAAAAGCACCTTCAAGGAATTTACATCATACATTGCACTCCACTTGTGGACTGACTCTGACCCGAGCCAACTCCATAGACCTGGGGACATAATCTAGGCTGACACTCCTGTGTAGTACTAAGGGAGTGCTGTAATGTTGGAGGTGCCACCTTTCCTATGAGGTGGCAAGTTGAGTCTGTGTCCACCTTATAACAGATCCCATACCTGAGACAGGGAAAGAGAAATCTCCCAGAGCTCCATCCCTTAAACGGCAACTAGAACAGATTACCTGGCTGTTTAGATCATTGTGGTTTGCAAATCCTTGATGCTTGCCAATGGGGAGGCCTGGTGACTCAATGGTTGGCACTGCTGCCTCGCAGTGCCAGGACCCAGGATTCAATTCCTTCCTTGGATGACTGTCTGTGTGGAGTTTGCACGTTCTCCCCGTGTCTGTCTCTGGGTGCTTCGGTTCCCCCCCATAATTCAGAGATGTGCAGGTTAGGTGGATTAGGAATGCAAAATTGCCCCATAGGGTTACAGGGATAGGGTAGGAAGCTGGATTTGTGTGGGATGCTCTTGGGAGGGTCAGTGTGGATTTGATGGGCTAAATGGCCTGCTATCACACTGTAGAAATTCTATGATTCTATACTGCAATATTTCCCACACGAAATCGATGATTAAACTTCAAAAATATTTCACTGTAAAATACATTGGGATGCCAGATAAGTGCGAATCTTTCCTAAAAACTACTGTGAGTCTGGCTACAATAGAAGAATATAGACTAATGAAAGATTCAGTGTTGTTTGTTAATCCTTTTTAAAACTTTTCTTGACACAGGAAATGTTTCCTGCATCACTAAAAATGATAAGAATTGCGAATGTCCCCTCGGTTATTACTGCGAAGTATGCGGAGATGGGAAAAATCTTCCCTTAGGTATTGTTTACCTCATTCTAGTCTTTATACTGTTTAATAACAATGGTTTGTTGCTGTAGTTCTATGGAAGGTTAATAGGTTTATCATTGCCAGTTGGTGACCAGACAGTGGATGGTAATTGGAACTTTAGCAGGAAGCCATTCAAATCCAAGAGTTCTTAACCTGTTTAACCAGCTTAACCAGTTCTTTATTTTGTGGACTTTCTCCTTCTAGAATGAAAGTTCCAGTTTTGCACACCCATTTCTTATACTCCCAGATTAACATAAAGTTATCTAGCCTCCTTCTCTATCTTGTTGTTTTCTCCCTCTCTTTAGGTTTTGCCTTTTTTGTTGCAATGCTTCACACAGACCTTCGTGATCCAAACATATTCTCCATCATTTCCATGCCATATATAAAACTGAGCAATTGATATTGTGCAACTAGTTCATGTGACATTGCCCTGTGAGTGGACGGAATGCGCGAGGTGCATATATTTTAGTAAAATTCTGGAGTTTCGTGATTAAGTTTTGATTCTGTCCTTTCTTTAAAGATAAGCAACACCACCAGAAGGAGATGTGCCAGCCTTGTCCTCCAGGAAGCTTTCGGAATATCACACAAAGACTGAAATGTCAGCCTCATACCAAGTAAGTGCCCACCAGGTGGCATGGTGGCTCAGTGGTTAGTAGTGCTGCCTCACAGCAGCAGGGACCCGGATTTGATCCCTGCCTCAGGTGACTGTGAGGAGTTTGCACATTCTCCCTGTGTCTGTGTGGGTTTCCTCCCACAATCCAAAGATGTGCAGGTCAGGTGAATTGGCCATGCTAAATTGCCCATAGTGTTAGGTGCATTAGTCAAGGGGAATGGGACTGGGTGGATTACTCTGCAGAGGATAGGTGTGGACTTGTTGGGCCCTAGGGCCTCTTTCTATACTGTAGGAAATCTAATCTAATCTTCCAACCCCTCCCCAGGAATCACTGATATGTTTCCAGTATAGATGGAGAATATCTTTTGAGCTGACTTTTAATTAATCAATCTCGCTGTGATTCACAGCAATTCTTGGTGTATATTACCCTTTGACATTGTATTCCACAGATGGGCCCATTAAAAATTAAATATCACATGAACTGGTTGAGTTCAGTCACTTGGTACAGGACTGGTAACATCAGTCCAAACCTAACCTTGATCGTTGGGAAATTTTAATTCAGTTAGTTAAATAAATGTGTAATAAACGTAATGATGACCACAAACCTATCTTGGTTCATCAATGTCCTTCAGGCAGGAGATCAGCAATCCTAAGCAAGTCTAACTTATATGTAACTCCAGACGTATGACAATGTGTTTGACACTTAACTGCCCTCTGAAATGGTTTAACTGGATACTTAGCTGCATCAAAAGCAATGTGGTGACTGCCAACAGCTCAAAAAGACAGCGCACCATCACCTTCACAAGAAGTGTTCACAGTCGACAGTAAGTGCAGGTAGACAGGATGATGAAGAAGGTGTTTGATATGCTTGCCTTTATTGGTCAGTGCATTGAGTACAGGAGTTGGGACGTCATGTTGCGGCTGTACAGGTCATTGGTTAGCCACTTTTGGAATACTGCATTCAATTCTGATCTCTCTGCCACGGGAAGGATGTTGTGAAACTTAAAGGGGTTCAGAAAAGATTTACAAGGATGTTGCCAGGGTTGGAGGTTTTAAGTTACAGGGTGAGGCTGAATAGGCTGGCGGTATTTTCCCTGGAGTGTTGGAGACTGAGGTGTGACCTTATAGAGGTTCATAAAATCATGAGGGGCATGGAGAGGATGAACAGCCAAGGTCTTTTTCCCCAGGTTGGAGGAGTCCAAAAGTAGAGGGCTTAGGTTTAGGGTGAGAGGGGAAAGATTTAAAAGGACCTAAGGGGCAACTTTTTTACACAGAGGATAGTGCGTGTCTGGAATGAGCTGCCAAGGGAAATGTTGAGAAGTGTGGCATTGGAAAAGCACAGCAAGTCAGGCAGCATCCAAAGAGTAGATGAGTCAACGTAGGTGAGTCAACGTAGGTGAGTCAACGTTTCAGGCATAAACCCTTCATCAAGAAGAAATGGTGGAGGCTGGTATAATTACAACATTTAAAAAGAATCTGGATGGGTAAATGAATAGGAAGGGTTTAGAGGGATAAGGGCCAAGTGCTGGCAAATGGGACTAGATTAGGTTAAGATATCTGGTTAGCACGGACAGATTGGACCGAAGAGTTTGTTTTCGTGCTGTACAACTCTGACTCTATGACTCTAAATGCCCACACCCACAAATAAAATTTGAATTGTGTGAATTTTTTTTCTGGAATATCTTCTCTTCGTGAAGTATTTTGATCTCATGAATGATATCTTTGTGGTTAAGGTACTGGAAAAGCGAGGATCAAGCTGCACAGATCACAATGGCTCAGGGTCAGATCAGGACAAAGTTCCAGCCGCAGAGTGACTGGGAGTTAACCTGGATATTTGCTGAGGGCAGAGTGGGCTTTCTGTGGATGAAAGTGAGGACTGCAGATGCTTAGGATCAGAGCTTAAAAATGTGTTGCTGGAAAAGCGCAGCAGGTCAGGCAGCATCAAAGGAGAAGAAGAATCGACATTTCAGGCTTAAGCCCTTCTTCAGGATGAGCAGACTCTCAGCATCTTGTGCAGAGTTACCACAGGAAGCATCACGATTGGATCAGGTTTAGGAGATCTGGAAACATCATTCAGCTGGTGTTAGTGTATTCAAGAGGAGGGGAAGGAAAGCTTCTGTTAATGGTTACCCAGGAAAAGATGGATGATTAAAAATGCGGTCTACCTCCTGAACTACACGCCCCCCAGCATCTTTACGCCCTGAGACCCTACCAATCCCCCCTCCTCCTTGACTTGATTGCTCCCTTCCACGCAACATGAATCCACCTCCCCTCCCCCTCCCCCAAGATCTGTCAATCCACCCTCTCCCTCCCATTCTGGAACACAGCAACCCCCCACCCCCCCCAATCCAACCCCACTCCACCTTACTAGTCATACCCTTTAACCATTGAACCCGATACCCATTGTGCCCATCTGCTAGCTCTAGGATCTAGAAATGATTTTGTCTTCTCTGTAAAAGCAGATAGAAGCTGGTGCAATACATGACCATAGAAGAGTATATCACAGAAGGAGAACATTCGACCTGTCCACTCTGTACTAGCTCTCTGCGAGAGTAATGTATCTTGTGTCACAATGTGCCTTTTCTCAGAATCCCGGCAGTTTTTAAATTTCTTTTTAAATTATGAGCAAATTCCGTTTTGATATTGAGGGTTGGACCTGGCTCCACCACCCTCTTGGGTGGTGCATTCCAGACCCTAACCACTCACTGTGTAAAAACGTTGTTCTGAATGTTGCTTTTGGATCAATTGCCAATCACCTTAAACCTGTGTCCTCTGGTTCCCCACCCTTCTAAAGGGAACAATGTTTCGCAGTACTCCACCCAGACCTCTCATGATTTTGAATATCTTCATCAAATCTCCTCTCCGCTTTTTCCTCTTCAGGAAAAAAAAAGTACCAGTTTCTCCAATCCATCTCCACTTAAGTTCTCCGTCCCTCAGACCATTCATGTGATCTTTTGCTGCCCTCCCTCCAATGCCCTTACACCCTTCTTAAAGGCCAGTACATGAAGTCCCAAGCTGTGAATGCATTCCATTCTGGAGTCTGTCCACAAGTTATTTTGTGTGCAAGTTGGAACACAATGCAGGATACACAGTACTGTAAAGCAGCTGGTTGTAAGTACAGGAAATATTTCTTTGTTGGAGCTTTAAGACTATATCCCTGTATGTGATCACATTTGTTAAGTATGAGCATTTGTAAGTTGGATGTTGGTAAGTCGGGGACCCCGTGTGCTCAGAACTGGATGCAGTACTCCAGTTGAGGCTGAGCTAGTGTTTCACACGTATTTAATATAACTTCCTTGATGTTATACATCGTCAACACAATCCAAGATCCCACATGCTTCATTCATCACCATCTCAGTCTGTCCTCCCACCTTCAATGATATCTTCACACATTTTTGTTGTATCTTTTATATCTTGGAGCTATACAGAAATAACTATTTTCTGTGTGTGTCACAGTACTTCAGGTATCTACTCCATGCTTCAACCCCATGTACAGCTAGTTTGCTTTTCTGAATCCACACCCAGGCTTAACAAATCAAGCACAGTGAGCATCAATAAAACAGACGCACATAAACAAACTATGAAGAACTGAATGCTACTGTAACCTCAGTTCCCTTCCTCTTCTGCAACCTCTTTAGAATTGTAATGTATGTTGACTGCCTCTCATTCATTCTTTTTAAAAGTTTCAGCCCAGTTAACACCCAAACAGTATTTCCTGATTTTACCTCATTTCTTTCCCACCTTGCTGCATTGGAGCAGAAGCCTGCTCTTCCTAATTTTCTGGGGCAAGGAGGAGAGGTCAGGGGTATGTGGACATGTCTATGTATCTTTTCACCTATAAGGAAGAGGAGTTTATGGACATCCTTGAAATTGTCAACAGAAACCAAAGGCGATGGGAACAATAATCTATTAAACAGAATCAGATTACAAAATAATTTTAAAATAAATTCAACAGAAACTTTACACTTGTACCAATACACTGAGGTATGATGAACAACATAACATGCAAGATGTTGGAGATTCTTTCGTACATCCTTTCAGAAATGCTGTCTGAAAAAGGATTTATTGTCAAAAAGAGTGAAATTGTGTACAATCTCTTTTAGAC
This sequence comes from Chiloscyllium plagiosum, assembly GCF_037043375.1. Taxonomy (NCBI): domain Eukaryota; kingdom Metazoa; phylum Chordata; class Chondrichthyes; order Orectolobiformes; family Hemiscylliidae; genus Chiloscyllium; species Chiloscyllium plagiosum. The sequence continues at coordinate 6,158,513 of NW_028270175.1, forward strand.
AAAGGGGAAGGAAGTTATGAATAGATTTGAGGTTTGGCCTTGGCTCACTGACAGTTACATTTGTTTGGAAGCTTGAGGTATCAAAACAGCTTGCAATTGCTAAACACGAAGAAATGTGTCTCATTCCTAAATGGGTCAAAGGGTTTGGGGAACAGAGGCCTGAGTTGGGTGATCAGCCATGATCATGCTGAATAGTGAAGCAGGCTTGAAGGACCGAATGGTCTACTCCTGCCCTATTTTCTATGTTTCTATGTTCATGTCAGATTTCAGAAATTGCCGGGATCTGAATTCCCAGCTGGAAATGTGGAGCTCGGTGCCAATGTATTGCAATGTGCTAATGACTGAGTCTTCACACGGCTGTATTTACATCAGGGTTTGATTAAATACTAGGACTGTGCTGTGAGGCAAGCCTGCAGGGAGCCAGGATCAGATCCAATAGTGACTTTGAAAGGAAACTGGATCTATACTTAGGAACAATTTACAAGGCAGTAAAGAAAAAGGGAAGGGGGAGTTGGGTAATTGAACAGCCCTTAGAAAGCGCAGGCAAAGGTGCAATTGGCCAACTGGATTTCCTCTGTGCTGTGTGATACTGTGAAACGATGAGCTTTGAGCTGTGCAATCAGGATTCCCCACAAACTGGAAGTAAGTTGGAAGCTCAGCAAGGATTACAGTACTACCGACACTAGGGCACCAACAGGTACTCATTTACCCAGACAAATATAGTTATTGACACAAATGAATAATCATTCAATGTCTGACTGAGTAGTCAGAACAAGGATTAGGAATGTGAAGATGCACAACTAGGAGTGAGTGTCAGCCATGCTGCCCTTCGAATCTGCCCCATCATTCAGTACGATCATGGCTGATCTAATTGTGGTTTCATCAGCATTTCCTGTCTGTGTCCCATACCCTCGAGCCTCTTGTCTATCAAAAGTCTATCTAACTCTGCCTTGAATCAATTCAATAGTTACAGAAGTGATTTAACAAAAACCACTCATCGGAGAGAAAGGCAGAACTCATTTTACAGAAACTGAGCCAGATTAAATGCCCAAGGTCTTTGTGGCTCTCATTGACTGTCTGAAATACTTGAATAAAAACACCATTAAATTCTCGAGCTTCAGTTTGCATCCTCCCCACAAAAGGTTCCACACATGCAGTTGATCTCTACCGAAATATCTCAGGTGGCAGCATTCACTGTGCAGTTAAAGGCACTCACGAAACCTCAGGAAAATGCGTACAGTGGCTCAGTGGTTAGCACTGATGCCTCACAGGACCTGGGTTCAATTCCACCTTCGGGTGACTGTCTGTGTGGAGTTTGCACATGAGTTCAACTGGGACACTACTATTATAGGACAAGCCAAACAGAGAACAGCCAGGGAATTCCTAGAGGCATGGCACTCATCCACAGATTCTATCAACAAACACATTGACCTGGACCCAATATACCGACCATTGCAGCGGACAGATGGAACTGACAACCGGAAGCAACAGAGACAAACCACTATAAATGCCGGAGGAAAGATCACAGAATCGCTTCACAGGAGGCTCCCAAGCACTGAGGATGTCACCTAGACAGGAGACGAAACGTCTGCAACACAAATTCCCAGTTCGGCGAACAGAACCACAACAACGAGCACCCGAGCTACAAATCTTCTCACAAACTTTGCACATTCTCCCCGCATCTGTGTGGGTTTCCTCCAGGTGCTCTGGTTACTTCCCACAATCCAATGATGTGCAGGTTAGGATGGATTGGCCATGCTAAGTTGCCCATAATTTCTAGCAATGTTCAGGCTAGGTGGGTTAGCTATGGGGAAATGCAGGGTTATGGGGTGCCTCTGGGTAGGATGCTCTTCAGAGGGTTGGTGTGGACTCAATGGGCCGAATGGTCTGCTTCCACACCAGAGGGATTGCATGAACAAGGTGAAAGTGGTGAATATACTAGGCTTCATTTGGAATGATTTACGTCACCGTACATTAACGGAATAAAAGTGCGTTACCCATGAAACAAAGACCTGTGAGAATTGGGTCATTTCTGTTGCTAGTTCTTATCTTTCTTATCAATTAATTGCTGAAATCTTTGCAGCTGAAGGGTGACTGCTTGGGACGCCTGAATTCTGAGGAAATGAGAGATAAGATGTACAAGGTTTGTTTTATTTGCAATGAGGTTGCAATCTGTGGGTTAATGTGCAATTTTTAAAAAAGAACTCAGGGCGGCTATATGCAGCAACATCAAAAACACTCTTATAGATCGGGCTGATGGTTCAACTTCATGTTTTTGCAAAGTTTAGATAATAACATAGATAAAGATTTTACTCTACCATTACTTCCTGACACTTTCTAGCACTTTCATTTTTTTAAGAGATTTCCAACTTCTGCAAAACATTTTTTACTCAAGTGCAAATTCAATTCAAGACTACTGCCTTCTAAGGTCATCCCTGCAACTCCCATTCCCGCTTGTACTGTGAGCAGTTTTGGTCCTTATAGAACATAGAACATAGAAGAATACAGTGCAGTACAGGCCCTTCGGCCCTCGATGTTGCGCCGATCCAAGCCCACCTAACCTACACTAGCCCACTATCCTCCATATGCCTATCCAATGCCTGCTTAAATGCCCATAAAGAGGGAGAGTCCACCACTGCTACTGGCAGGGCATTCCATGAACTCACGACTCGCTGAGTAAAGAACCTACCCCTAACATCTGTCCTATACCTACCCCCCCTTAATTTAAAGCTATGCCCCCTTGTATTAGCTGACTCCATACCTGGAAAAAGATTCTCACTGTCAACCCTATCTAAACACCTAATCATCTTGTACACCTCTATCAAATCACCCCTAAACCTTCTTTTCTCCAATGAAAACAGCCCCAAGTGCGTCAGCCTTTCCTCATACGATCTTCCTACCATACCAGGCAACATCCTGGTAAACCTCCTCTGCACCCGTTCCAGTGCCTCCACATCCTTCCTATTGTATGGCAACCAAAACTGCACACAATACTCCAGATGTGGCCGCACCAGAGTCTTTTATCAAAGAAAATATATTATTTAATTGAAGGCAGTTCAGAGAGGGTCCACTTGGATGATCTTCAGTCTTATGAGCAAAGGTTAAACAGTTTGGCACTCTACTCTTTGGAGTTTAGAACAATAAGAGCTGATTTCCTTGAAACATAAAGGATACTTAAGGGGCTTGACAGGGCAAATGTTGAGAGGATGTTTCCCCCCATGGGAGAGTCTAGGACCAGAGGGCACAGTCTCAGAATAAAGGGGCACCAATTTAAGACTGAGATGAGGAGGAATTTCTTCTCTCAGAGTGTTGAAGGTCTTTGGAACTTCTTTCCATGGAGAGCTGTGGGAGCAGAGTCCTTATGTATATTTGAGGCTGCGATAGACAGATTCCTGTTCAATGGGTGACTTGAGAGTTCTTGGGCATACATGGGAAAAGGAAGTGAGGAATGTCAGATCTGCCATGATCCTATTGAATGTTGCAGTCGATAAAATGTGGAGCTGGAAAAAGCACAGCAGGTCCAGCAGCATCAGAGGAGCAGGCGAGTCGATGTTTCAGGCCTGGCCCTTCATCAGGAGTCCCCATTGAATATTGGTGCAGCCTTTTTTTTCAATTAATTTAAGGGACTTGGGCGTCGTTGGCTGGCCAGCATTGATAGCCTATCCCTAGTTGCCCCTCGGGAAGGTAATGTTGAGCTGCCTTCTTGAATCACTGCAGTCCACTTGCTGTGGGTTGACCCACAATGTTGATAGGGAGGGAATTCCAGGACTTTGGCCCAACAACTGTGAAGGAACGGCGGTATATTTCCAAGTCAGGGTGGTGAGTGGCTTGGAGGGGAACTTGCAGGTGGTGGTGTTCCCAAGTATCTGCTGATCTTCTAGATGTAAGTGGTCGTGGGTTTTGAAGGTGCTGCCTAAGGATCTTTGATGAATTTCTGCAATGTATCTTGTAGATAGTACACACTGCTGTTACTGAGCGTTGGCAGTGGAGGGATTGAATGTTTGTAGATGTGGTGCCAATCAAGTGGATTGCTTTGTCCTGAATGGTGTCAACTTCTTGAGTTATGTAGGGGCTGCACCCATCCAGGCAAGTGGGGAGTATTCCATCACACTCCTGACTTGTGCCTTTAGAAGGTTAAAAAATCTTTGGGGTGTCAGGAGGTGAATTATTTGCCACAGTATCCCTAGTCTCTGACCTTCTCTTGTAGACACTGTTTTTATGTGGTGAGTCCAGTCAAGTTTCTTGTCAATGGCAATCCCAAGGATGGTGACTGACAGTGGGGGATTCAGTAGTGGTACAACCGTTGAATGTCAAGGGGCGGTGGTTAGAGTGTCTCTTAATGGTGATGGTCTTTGTCTGGCATTTGGGAGGCACGAATGTTATTTGCCACTTGCTGGCCCAAGCCTGGATATTGTCCAGATCTTGTTGCATTTGAGCACGGACTGCTTCAGTATCTGAGGAGTCGCGAATGGTACTGATCATTGTGCAATCATCGGTGAACATCCTCACAAGGGGCCAAATGACCTACTCCTGATCTTATTTCTTATGGATTAATGAAGATGTATATAAATGATATCTTTGGATCACAAATAACTGGATGAAATCTCTTTGTTTAATAATAAGCTTGCAGAATGTACAGTTACTGGGAAGAATATACTGATAGATCAATTTTTTTTTAATAGTTGCTCATTGTTGGGGAAGATGCTGTACAGTGAAGGTAACAGTACTGTTGATAACTATTGTATCAATCTACATCTCCCAGTGAAGAATCCAACGTGGAAAGAAAGTAAGTTTCAAAAGTAATTTTTACACTTTACAATGTTTAATTTCTAACCTGTGCAGAATAGAATTTCATTTTGAACTAACCTGACTTCCAGTGTATGTAACATCATTAATTCCTGAGCAAGGTAGGGATTCAGAACTGTTTGCGTCACATGTAAACAGGGTGGTTAAAAAGGTGTTTAGCACGCTTGTCTTCATTGTTCAGTACTTTGAGTATAGGAGTCGAGAGTGTGGCACTCGAAAAGCACAGCAGGTCAGGCAGCATCCGAGGAGCAGCTAATCCCCGATGAAGGACTTATGCCCAAAATGTTGATTCTCCTGCTCCTCGGATGCTGCCTGACCTGCTGTGCTTTTCCAGCACCACACTCTTGACTCTGATCTCCAGCACCTGCAGTCCTTACTTTCTCCTTTGAGTATAGGTGTTGGGAAGTCATAGAGTCATAGAGATATACAGCACAGAAACAGACCCTTCAGTCCAACTTGTCCATGCCGACCAGACATCCCAACCCCATTTAGTCCCACCTGCCGCACCCGGCCCATGTCCCTCCAAACCCTTCCTATTCATATACCCATCCAGATGCCTTTTAAATGTTGCAATTGTATCAGCCTCCACCACTTCCTCTGGCAGCTCATTCCATACACGTACCACCCTCTTTGTGAAAAGGTTGCCCTTTAGTTCTCTTTTACATCTTTCCCCTCTCACCTTAAACCTATGCCCTCTAGTTCTGGACTCCCCCACCCCAGGAAAAAGACCTTGTCTATTTACCATATCCATGCCCCTCATGATTTTAGTCATGCTGAGGTTGTACAGGCCATTGATGAGGCTTCTTCTGGAATATTGAGTCCAGTTCTGGTTGCCCAGTTTTAGGAAGGATCTTATTAAGCTGGAAAGGGTTCAGAAGAGATTTACAAGGATGTTGCCGGTGATGGAAGATTTGAGTTATAAAGAAAGGCTAAGTAAGCTGGGACTTTTTTCACTGGAGCGTAGGAGGTTGAAAGGCAACCTGATAGATGTTTATAAAATAATGAGGGCTATAGATAGAGCTAATGGGAGTTCCACAATGTGGAAGCAGGCCATTTGGTCCATCAGGTCTGCATTGACCCTCCAAACAGCATCCCACCCAGAATTACCCCTCGACCCTATCCCCAAAACCCTGCATTTCCCATTGCTAATCCACCGTGGACATTACAGGCAATTTAACTAGGTCATGAGGAGCATCTTGAAGAGACAAAATGTTGGAGGGGTTTCAGCTGGGAGTTCCAGAGTTTAAACAGCTGAGGTCTGGGACCTGCACTTCCACACATGTCATTTACTATATCCGTTGCTCCCAATGCGGTCTCCTCTACATTGGGGAGACTGGATGTCTACTCGCAGAGTGCTTCAAAGAACATCTCTGGGACACCCGCACCAATCAACCCCACCACTCTGTGGCCGAACATTTCAACTCCCCCTCCCACTCTGCTGCGGACATGCAGGTCCTGGGCCTCCTCCATCGCCACTCCCTCACCATCTGACGCCTGGAGGAAGAACGCCTCATCTTCCACCTCGGGACCCTTCAACCCATGGTATCAATGTGGACTTCACCAGTATCCTCATTTCCCTTCCCCCCCACCTTACCCCAATTCCAACCTTCCAGTTCAGCACTGTCCTCATGACCTGTCCCATCTGTCAATCTTTCTTCCCACCTATTTGCTCTATCCTCCCCTCTGACCTATCACCTTCATCCCCACCTCCATCCACCCCAGCACTCTCAGCTACCCCAGCCCCACTCCCCTCCCATTTATCTCTCCACCCCCGAGGCTCCCAGCCTCATTCCTGATGAAGGGCTTTTGCTCGAAACTTTGATTTTCCTGCTAATGTATTTGGCCCTTCAAGCTTGTTCCACCACTCTAATAGTTTAGATCAGAGTGGTGCTGGAAAAGCACAGCAGGTCAGGCAGCATCCGAGGAGCAGGAGAATCGACATTTTGGTCATAAACCCTTCATCAGGAATGTGGCTGGGAACCTCCAGGGTGGAGAGATAAATGGGGAGAGTGGGGCTGGGGAGAGGTAGCCAAGAGGACAATAGGTGAATGGGGGTGGGGATGGAGGTGATAGGTCAGACAGGAGGGTGGGGGTTTCAGTACAAGGTTGAAGAGCTTCATGGCAGAGGAGATGACCTGGGGGTTGCAGTGAGAGAGAGACTCACTGGGATTCTTGTGGAGAAAGGAGGAGAACTTCTTCAAGGTAGGCATCCTTGCAAGAGGATTCGCAGTAGGGTTAAAATCAACTAGGCAAAAGTGAGGACTGCAGATGCTGGAAACCAGAGTTTAGATCAGAGCGGTGCTGGAAAAGCACAACAGGTCAGGCAGCTACCTTCTCCCCAGCCCCACTCCCCCCATTTATCTCTCCATCCTGGAGGGTTCGTGCCCCTATTCCTGATGAAGGGCTTTTGCTCAAAACGTCCATTTTCCTGCTCCTCGGATGCTGCCTGACCTGCTGTGCTCTGGTTTCCAGCACCTGCAGTCCTCACTTTTGCCCACCACTCTGAGCCTCTACTTCAAGACTGTTTTCCCTATACTGTCTCCTTAGCCTTTTCTTTAAATTCATTCACAAGGTGAGTACATCGCTGGCTAGACCAGTATTTATTTATCCATCCCTAATTGCCCAGAGGGCAGTTAAGTGCCAACACATTGTTGAGGGTCTGGAGTCATATATAGGCCAGACCAGGTAAGGATGGCAGTTTCCTTCTTTAAAGGATATTAATGAACCTGATGGGTTTTCCCAAAAATTAACAATTGATTCATGGAAAAGCTCAACAGATCTGGCAGCAATCAGAGTTAACATTTCGGGTTGAGTGACCCTTCCTCAGAACAGGCCTGAGTAACCGGACTAGAAATGTTAACTCTGTTGTATGTCCACAGGTGCTACCAGACCTGCTGAACTTTTCCAGCCATTTAGAACATAGAACAGTACAGCACTGCACAGGCCCTTCAGCCCTCGATGTTGTGCTGACCTTTTATCCTACTCTAAGATCAAACTAACCTACAAACCCTACATTTTACTATCATTTCTGTTTTTGTTTCTGATTTACAGCATCCGCAGTTCTTTCAGTTTTTAACAATAGTTTCATGGTCATCATTAGATCTTTAATTCCAGATTATTATTAAATTCAAATTCCATCATCTGTGGGATTCAAACCCAAGGGTCTTACCTGGGTGTCTGGGTTGATAGTCTATCGATTGTATGATATCTTGAAAGCTCTCGATCTCTGCTTTGAGCATACTCAGTGGCTGTGCCTCCTCAGCCTTCTAGTGAAGCATGTTCTTCAATGGGGTGGTAATGGCCTAGTGGTATTATTGCTTGACTGTTAACCTAGAAACTTAGGTAGTGTCCCAGGGACCTGGGTTCAAATCTCATCACAGTAGATGGTGGAATTTGAGTTCAACAAAAATCTGGAATTAAAAGTCTAATGATGATCATGAGTCCTTTTGTTTTCAATTGTTGGAAAAACCCATCTAGTTCACTCATGTTCTTTAGGGAAGGAAACTGCCATCCTTAGCTGGTCTGGTCTACATGTGACTCCAGACCCACAGCAACGTGGGTGACTCTCTGGGCAATTAGGGATGGGCAGTAAATACTGTCTGGCCAGTGATGCTCTCATCTGTGAATGAATTTAAAGAAAATTCCAAAGGTTCACCATTCCAGTGAGTCAATGGTAATTGGGGAGAATTTTAATGTAATTTATTGAATATTTAAGAACAGTTTTACACACCAAGATCTCATCTTGTTCCAGGAAAATCTTTCACTTCTTTCATGGTTTGGATTGTGGTTCCTTTGGCCATTCTTTGTGTCATCATAACAATGAGAACTTCACTGTGCAAGGTATCAAAGAAGCAAGGTAAAGGATTGAAGCTTTGGGTGACAGCTCATTAAGTTGACTCCAAATGTAGATGAGATAGACAGCAGCTCCTTGCATGAGAGCCGACCATCATAGCACTGAAACATTTTTCCACTCATAATATCTAACTCAAACTATTTGCCTTTTATCTGTCTTATTCGTGAATAAATATTTGTGCATTTGGGGCTTAAAGTGATATAGTTAAAGGTGCATGGTTGTAGATTAGTAATACTTTCTTTTTATCTGCCATTTGTTAAAGAATAAATTTGTTTACAATAAATAAAATTAGTTTCCTGTTGATGACAAAATCCAAATTGAATTGATTTTTTGCTGAGTAGCACAATCCATAGGCAAACTGATCAGCTCTGAAGAAGCCTTGCTAAATTGTTCCATAATGTCCCCGGATTGGGAGACTAGGTGGATTAGCCAGGTGAAATGTGGGGTTACAGAGAAATCCTGCCAGCGTAGGAGTGGGTCTGGGTAGGATGGTCTTCAGCTGGTCGGTGCGGACTTCATGGGCCGAATGGCCTCTATCTGCACTGTAGGGCTCCTCTGATAAGGGTCGCTGGACCCGAAATGTTAACGCTGCTTTCTACTGCCAGACCTGCTGAGTTCTTCCAGCAATCTCTGATTTCGTTTTGAAATGGATCAGTTTGATGGCTCAATGCGGAGCTTACATATTTGTGACAGGCTTGAGGATTAGTGGGCTTTGATGAATGGTGGTAACATCAAACAGAAGCTTTTCTCAAACTTTGGTGGCAGTCCAATTGCTGTTAAAATTATTAGTGGGAGCTTCAAGCCAGGAGTCAGTTCAGATTGGGCAGTATCCCATGGCTAACCCACTTGGCCTGGACAGCCCTGGACATTATGGGGCAATATAACGGGTCCTATTCAACAGTCAAATTGAACTCAAAGCATAAACTCTGTTTCTCTCTCCACAGATGCTGCTGGACCTGTTGAATTTCTCCAGCACTTTCTCACTCATTTCAGACTTTCACCATCCACAATATTTTGCGTTTATTCCTGGAGTCAATCCATCTGAATAGGCCATTTGTTGTATATTTAAAATTAGGCATTTGGATGGGTATATGAATAGGAAGGGTTTGGAGGGATATGGGCCAGGTGCTGGCAGGTGGGACTAGATTGGGTTGGGATATCTGGTCGGCATGGATGGGTTGGACCGAAGGGTCTGTTTCCATGCTGTACATCTCTATGACTCTATTAGAAAAATTCAGTTGAGCTTCTGCACCAAATGGCCCATTCACTCACTGTTTGCCAACATTTTTGTGAAATTCTGTAAATTTGCAGCAGTGTGAAGTAAACTTGTTTAAATGCAGAATCTGATGTAAAAATATAAACTGGGAAATGCAAGAATACATTGCAAAGGGACCATATGTTAAATATACACTCAAGATTCATTACTGCCTTTCTTACCTGATTTGTCGCTTTCTCTGTGTCTCTTCTAGGAATTGGAATGCTGGTGAAATTGAAGGTAAGTATGTTTTACAAACATGGCTTATTCTCTGAATTGCTGTTCCATTTATAGATTTTTCATTAATCAATGGTGATTTGCAAGTTTAAAATATTTCAATGGAAAAGTCTGTGTTTGGAGTGGGGTTTGGAATAGTGTGCACCTCTGAACCTTGTTTTAAGATCTGTTTGTTCCTGTCCCTTGGGCTGCACAATAGGTTGATTGTCCTTACAGCTTGTACTCTATAAGAGCATAAGACATAGAATAGTAGACCACTCAGCCCATCAAGTCTATTCAATGAGATAATGGCTAATCTGATAATTCTCAACTTCAATTTCCTGCCTTTTCCCCATAACCATTGATTCCCTTAATGATTAAAAATCTGTTTATACTGCAATCTTTATACGTTTCAAGAATTGTGAAGAATTATTATTCTACTTTTCTCTTTTTATGATCAAAACAATAAGGTTATTTAGACTTTACACATTATACCTTATATGCCATCTTATTCCCACACATAAAACATATAAGACCATAACAGCAGATGTAATTCAAACATTATCTTGCTAGAGTAATTCCAATTCTTTGTTAACACGATGTATGTATATTAGTGTCTAAAACAGAGAACTGTTTCTTCAACAATCCCCCATCGCAAACTCTTTCTCTGAGTGTGCTACATATGTCTTGTGGAACAGACTGATGGAGAACAAAAACAACAGTTCAGAGAATTGCAGTACAGAAGGAGGCTGTTCAGCTCATTGTATCTATACCAGCTCTCCAAATGAGCATTGTAACTTAGTTTCTTTGTAATCCCTCCTTGCATTGTTTCTCTTGAGATCATTATCTTTCTTGAATATCTCAGCCACACGTCCAGGCAGTGCACTCAGCACTTGAGGTAGAATCACCCTAGTCCTACCAAACCATAGAGCTACTCTCTCAATAAAGGTAGAGGAGTAGTGGTTGGTTAACCTGAGGGTTACAATGCCACAAGCAAAGGGAGAGTTTGGCAAGAGGAGTCCTCAATGGTTACCTCAGTCAGTGTGGGAATTAAGACCATGCTGTTGGCATCAATCTTTATTGCGAACTAGCCATCCAGCCAACTGAGCAAACCAGCCCCCACTCCAGACTCTAACCACTCGCTGTGTGGAAATTTCTTTCTCACACCTCACACCTCACATTGGGCGGCACGGTGGCACAGTGGTTAGCACTGCTGCCTCACAGCGCCTGAGACCCGGGTTCAATTCCCGCCTCAGGCGACTGACTGTGTGGAGTTTGCACGTTCTCCCCGTGTCTGTGTGGGTTTCCTCCGGGTGCTCCGGTTTCCTCCCACAGTCCAAAGATGTGCAGGTCAGGTGAATTGGCCATGCTAAATTGCCCGTAGTGTTAGGTAAGGGGTAAAGGTAGGGGTATGGGTGGGTTGCGCTTCGGCGGGTCGGTGTGGACTTGTTGGGCCGAAGGGCCTGTTTCCACGCTGTAATGTAATGTAATGTAATGTAATGTAATGTAATGTAATGTAATGTAATCTAATTCACTCCTTTTGCAAATCGCTTTAAAACTATGTGCCCTGTCACGCTCAGACATGAGGTGCCTGTGGAGTTTAACTCTCCAGTTTGATTGTGACCTGTCCCTTCCTGTCTTTGGTCTGGTATTCTTGACTGCAGCCGGAGAGACAGTTCTGGCTCAATTCTAGAGGCTCCTGGAGCTCCAAGGTCTCAGGCACCTGGTATACAAAAGGGCCCAAGGCCTAATTCAAGGCCTTTTCTGTATCCACTAATATCCCAGCTTGTGTAAATATTGGGGCAGGTGGGTGATGATGTAATGGCATTACCGCTAAACTAATAATCTTGAGAACCAGTTAACAGGAATCTGGGTTCAAATTCCAACATGGCAGAGCAATAAAAGGGGAAAAAGATCGAAACAACAAATACATTTCTGTCAATGTACCTAACTGAATAAACATCTGGAGTGATGAGTCTAATAATGACCACAAAACCACTGCTGATTGTCAGAAAAGGCCCAGGCAAGGAAACATGGGCCTACATGTGACTCCAGACCCATAGTCAATATGGTTGACTCTTGACTAACTTCTGGGCAATTAGGGATGTGCAATAATTGCTGGCCTAGCCACTGATACTCATATTTCTGTGAATGAATTCAAAAAAGGTAGATATATTAAAAGCATAAACAACTTTCTATCGAATACTTATCTGTAAACTGAGCTCCCCTGTTTTTCACAAATACAGTTTATTTGCATCTGTGGCGTCAAAAGCGATATTTACAAAGGGAGCAGGGACGAAGCAGAAATAAATGCAGGAGCTGTGCCGGAAGCTGAGGAGCAGTGTTTGAATGGCCTTAACTCTGATTCAAAACCTGCAACAGCAATGATGCCATTGATAAGCAACAAAACAAACGAAGCTCCGATGTACAAATCTGACATTCTCGACATTGAGACAGTGTCAGTTGTGGGTGAGTGGGATTTTTTTCCCCTCTACTTTTCCCTCCTGTCAATGTTGTCAGCTGTAGCTCAGTAAGTTAGGGACAAAGAAACTGCAGATGCTGCAATCCAAAGTAAACAAATAGGAGGCTGGAAGAAAACAGCTGATGCATCCTGGCCTACTGTGTTCTTCCAGTCTCCTGTAGTTGAGTAGGTAACACATACACAGCCTGTTGGAAGGAGAAAGCTTTGAGGAGCTGTGAACAATCTGTGTCCTCCCGCCCCTCTGTGTCACTGCGAGCTCACCAGTGGGTGGCAGTATTCCCACCGAATCAGAATGTTACGAATTTAAATCCCACTCCACAGACGTGAACACAAATGTCCAGACTGACCCTCATGTACTAAAGGAGCCTGTCAAGGTTATCATTTGAAGGAAGTGTCAAACCAAGGCCTCGTTTTTGCCGTCATATGGATATAAACGCTCCATAACACTATTTTGAAGAAAGCAGGAGAGTTGTCACCTGTCATAGATTTGCCAAAATTTATTTCTCAGGTTAGACATTATCAGGTCATTACCACAATATTATTTATGGGGGCTTATTTTTGACATTGCTGTATTTCTGACATTACAACAGTGACTACAATTCAAAAGTATTGTAATGGTGGTAAAGTTTGTTACATTATCTTGAAGTTGGGCATGGTGCCACAGTGGTTAGCACTGCTACCTCACAGTGCCAGACCCCAGGTTCAATTCCCACCTCAGGTAACTGTCTGTGTGGAGTTTGTACATTCTCCCAGTGTCTGCGTGGGTTTCCTTGTGCAGGCCAATTCAATTAGCTCTGCTAACTTGCCTGTAGTGGTAGGTGAAGGGGTAAATGGTCTGGGTGGGTTGCTCTTCGGAGGGCTGGTGTGGATATATTAGTAATCTAAAATGTCTTCCTTTTCTTTGAATACATTGCACTGTGCTCATTCATCCTGATGTTTAATAAAATGGTGCAATGTATTAAAGATGAGCTGTTGTTTTAAAGATATTTGCAGCTCTGTAACATGATAAATAGGGAGGTCTTGTGGCACAGGTTGGGTAGCCTCCTTTGCTCCAGGTTCGAATCCCACTCTGGCACTGGTTGGCAATGGAAGCGTCTCTGTATTGTAGCCAAACAGGTTAATCCTTGGCCTGTAAACCCTTCCAAGAGGCAGGATGGTGAGCGGTAAGAGCCAAGCTGCTGAAAGCAATGGCCAACCACTTTGACCGTAATGTTGGTCCAATCTAACAGAAGTCCATCATCCAAACTTGAGAAATGAGGTTGGGAGACCGGGCCAGCTACACTGACGCTTTGTGCAATTGAACCTAATTGTGATATTTGTTTTCATGCAGTTCACCCTAAAGACAGTACAGAGGACAATATTCCATTTCCAGTCCAAGAAAACGGGAGAAACTCAAACACCTACTATCCCATAGAGGAGCAGAACCAGAAGCAATACAGTGAGCCTGTAACAATGGGAAGCAAAAACAGCACACAAACAAGGGAATACTTTAAAAACAATAAATAGTGACTGCGTCGCATTTCTGTTTAAACTCAGCTTCCTGCGGAACACTCAGATTGATATTATCAATAGAAGGTGGTTTTTCAAGGTACACATGCCATGCAGTTGTTGGTCTGGTTGATGTCTTTATCACCAGAAATCTGTTCAGCATGAAGCAAGGAGATGTGTTTGTGGAGTGTTTGGGACCGTAACTCTTTTCTTGGAATTTGATTATGTGAAAACAACTAAATCAATGTGAACACTTGACTTTGATACACACAAGAGTATTTTAACTTAGCAGAGATCCATCCTTAAGTCCTTAGGTAAATCATCCACTCCAAATCTGGATCGATGCTAGACAGGTGAAATCTCCTTTAATTGTGGGTTTGCAAAACAGACCAGACATGAAGGTAAACTTCCAAAGATCTCAAGTTTTAGTTTTAAACAGTTCACAGAATCCCTACAGAATGGAAGCTGGTCTTTCAGCACATTGAGTCTACATCTATTAGGTTTCCTTTGATCAGCAGAATTTCTTTTCAACAAAACAATTTTTAAACGTTCCTCTTCGAAAGAAATGGGGTTTATGGAAATAAAAACTAGATTTAGCCAATTAAACTAGACAAATCCCTTCTCCCCACATTTTTGTACACTGAAACAGTGCTGCACTGCTGGGGATTCTAAGTCCACAACACATTAAAGTGAGAATTATTGCTGGTGGTTCAGCAATAATTGGTAAATAGTAAAGATCCCATTTTAAGAGAAGGTAGAAAATTCCCCTAGTGTGTTTAGTGTAAGGTCTAAACTGGTGCAGTGCTGAGAGAGTTTTACTCTGTCACAAGTGGATATGATTATAAACTGAGCCTCTGTTTGCCTCCTTAGCTGGGGGTATAAGACTCCACATTGACTTGGATCCCATTTACCGCATCCTGAGAAAAAGAACAGGAAATGACATCACTATAGGAAATGATGTCACCACAGGAAATGACATCACCAACCCTAGGAAACTCAAACAAATAAATAGAATGCGGGCTACACCACTAATGCTTCATTTGGAGGCTCACTGAAGATTTGACCTAGTATGGTGGCAAAACATCTGAAAATGAACCTTCCAGCTCAGCGAGCAAACCTACACTCAGAACCTCAATCTGAGCTACGAATCTTCTTTAAACATGCCAAGACTCCACAGTTTCAAACAAAAGCTCTATTGAGTATCCTGCTCAATAATAGTGGCCATAATCACTGTTTGAGAGACCTTTTGGTGTGCAAATTGACTGCTGCATTTAATCGAGTTATAATTGGTTATTTATTGAAGTTGCTGATTATGGAACACAGTTCGCAAAGTGGCAGGTACAGCTATGTGTTTCGCAAAAGGAGCTACCCTCACAAATAAATCATGGATGAGAAGCTCTCTCAGGTTTCTGAGACACACAATGTCATATCAATGCACATTCACTCTTCTTCCTGTGAGACTGTTCATACTGTGTCCTGTACATTTCCTGCGCTTATAGATTTTCAGAGGTTTAAATATAGGAAAATAATTTATGTCCAAAACTTAACCTACCAGAGGCAATAATCTAAACAGCTCCAGGAATTTTGTCATTTAGGCGTGTGTAACATAATCTGTGTTGATATCTAGCTATTGCAACAATGTGAGCTTTTCTGTACAGAATAAACAATATTCTTTTAAAGTACTAACACACTTTAGAACATGGAACATAAAACATTACAGCGCAGTACAGGCCCTTCGGCCCTCGATGTTGCGCTGACCTGTGAAACCAATCTGAAGCCTATTTATCCTACACTATTCCATTTGCATTCAAATGTTTATCCAATGACCATTCAAATGCCCTTAAAGTTGGCGAGTCTACTTCTGTTGCAAGCAGTGTGTTCCACACCCCTACTACTCTCTGAGTAAAGATACTACCTCTGACATCTATCCTATATCTATCACTCCTCAATTTAAAGTTATGTCCTCTCATACTAGCCATCACCATCCGAGGAAAAAGGCTCTCACTGTCCACCCGATCTAACCCTCTGATTATCTTATATGTCTCAATTAAGTCACCTCTCAACCTTCTTCTCTCTAACAAAAACAGCCTCAAGTCCCTCAGCCTTTCCTCATAAGACCTTCCCTCCATACAAGGCAACATGCTAGTAAATCTCCTCTGAACCTTTTCCAAAGCTTCCATATCCTTCCTATAATGTGGTGACCAGAACTGTTCACAATTCTCCAAGTGTGGCTGTACCAAGCATGACCTTGTGGCTCCAAAACTCAAACCCTCTAGTAATAAAAGTTAACACACTTTATGCCTTCTTAACAACCCCATCAACCGGGGTGGCAACTTTCACGAATATATGTACTTGGACACAGAGATCTCTTTGCTCATCTACACTACCAAGAATCTTACTCTTAGCCCATATTCTTTATTGCTGTTGCTTCTTCAAAAGTGAATCACCTCACATTTTTCCGCATTAAACTCCATTTGCCACCTCTCAGCCCAGCTCTGCAGCTTATCTATGTCCCTCTGTAACCTACAACATTCTTCAGCACTATCCACAACTCCACCGAACGTAGTGTAATCTGCAAATTTACTAACCTATCCTTCTACACTCTCATCTTGGTCATTTATAAAAATGACAAACAGCAGTGGTCTTATGGTACACCACTGGTAACTGAACTCCAGGATAAACATTTCCCATTAACCACCACCCTCTGTCTTTTTTCAGCTAGCCAATTTCTGATCCAAGCTGCTAAATTACCCATGCCTCTGTATTTTGTACAATAGCCTACCATGGGGAACCTTATTAAATGCCTTACTGAAATCCATATATACATCAACCGCTTTACCCACATCCACCTTTGGTCACCATCTCAAAGAACTCAATAAGGTTTGTGAGGCACGACCTACCCTTCACAAATCCATGATGACTATCCCTAATCAACTTATTCCTCTCTGGATGATTATAAATCCTATCTCTTTGAACCTTTTCCATCACTTTATCCACAACTGAAGTAAGGCTCACAGGTCTATAATTACCTGTGGTTGTCTCTACTCCTCCTACTTTAGAAGCTTGTCTTTATAAAACACTGCACATATTGTATAATGCATTCTCAAATATTATTATTGCTGTACATTGCACATAAATAAAATAAATTGCATTTTTTGTCCAGTTCAATCTCCTTCTGTACAACATCAAGCAGTGTCTGACGGACCTAACACTAAGGGGTAATCCTCTATAATTACATCAGAGTTAAGCAGGCTACCTGGGGAAGTGGAGATGGTTTCTGTTAGGTCAGAGGCGATTTGGTGGTTTGCTGGAAGGATTTAGAAGTATAAGAGACACAGACTTCAGCTGGAGCATTGTGTACAGTGGGTGGCCACATCATAGGAAAGATGTGAATGCATTGAAGATAGTGCAGAAGCGACTTACTGAATGAGAAGCTTCAGTGATGAAGAAATTGGAACTGTTCTTGGAAAGAAAGCTGAGAGGAGATTGGACAGTGGATTTTAAAACCATGAATGGCTGGACAGAGTCAACAGGGAGAAACTGTCATTAAAGGTATGAGAGGGGTATAGTCTTAAAAGGATTTGCAAAAGGAGTAAGAGTGATGTGAGGGAGAATTTTTTCACAGAGTCTGGAAATATGGTGGAGGTCGATTCAATTGAATCATTGAGTTCAGGGGTATGGAGAAAAGGCAGGACGAGATAATGATGTTCATTTGAAGAGCCAGTCAGGCACAATGGGCAGAACGGCCTAATTCTGTGATTCTGAGACGAGACAACAAATCTTTCTAGTTATGAGAGGGGGAAGGGGGCATGGGCATAAGATTAAATCCAAGAGATTTAGGGGCAAGAGAAGGAACAGGTTCCTTCTTTTACACAAAATGTAGACAGATAGAGGAAAGCCCCATCAAAATGTTACTGAAACCGAGTGTCGGTGAGTAGGTTTGATAGGCGCTGAGAGGGAAGGAATGCATGGAGTGGGCAGATGGGATTGGGACCACAGATTATATCGAATCAACATTTAGAGACTGGTTAAGCTGATCGCCCTACTTCCCATGTGGTAATCTTTACAGATGTATAAGCAAGCATTCTCAGAGAGAACCTGTGAGGTGATTACAGCAATCAGGGGCGACCATTACTTTACAGATGGAGCTGCAGGCCATTCAGCCCTTTGAGCCTACTCTATCATTCAGTATGATCATCCAACTCAGCCCCCTGTTCCCACTTTCTCCCCATACCCTTTAGCCCTAAGAACTACATCTAATTCCTTCTTGAAAACATTCAATGTTTTTGGCCTCACCCACTTTCTGATGCAGAGAATTACCCACTCTCTGGGTGAAGAAATTTCTCCTCCTCTCAGTCCTAAATAACCCACCCTGTATCCTTAGACTGTGACCCCTGGTTCTGCAGTTGACTCTCAGTGACTGGAGTGTAAGGACATCCAGGTCTCATTGCACCTCCCTCTTTCCCAATCTTTCTCCATCCAGATAACAGACTGCCTTCCTGCTGTGGCTACTGAAGTGGATTACCTCATAGTTTGTCCACGTTATCCTTTATCTGCTGACTCACTCAGCTTGTCTGAATCACACAGCAGCATCTCTGCATCCTGCTAGTAGTTGGTGCAGGAGCTGTTAGTACAGAGAACCACTGCACATTTCTACTAACCTCCGGACAATCTAACAGCGCTGTTCCCTGGGAATTCAGGCACCGATTTTAGTAGGTGACTGAAAGCACTGTCAGAGTTCAACATTAAGGGAGGGAGTTTCCCAAAGTGGGGGGTTGGGACCCTGAGTGGGATTAGAAATTGATACTTTTGAGGAAATTAATTTTAAGGCAGCAATGGCCAAATCTACACCCCTCTCTCTTTGATATTTTAAAATTATTTTGTCAAGTAATTCCAAGTTTTAAAATTTCTTTTTGATTGAACATGACAATTGTTTAAAATGCCTGGCAGAACCCCAGAGTACTGGAAAAGGGACACGACTGGAGAACTCCCTTTCACTTTCAGCCACTAGAGAGCAGCGCTGTTCCACATGCTGTATCCGAGATCATCAGTGGTCTTTTCGAGACTTTTACAAGCAGAGTGATGGTGATACCTTAGCTATTGCACATCCTTGAAGAGTATCTGCAATTCTGTTAGGAATCTGAGAAAATTCTGTGGACAGCAGACTTCTGAGCTTTTAAAAAAAGATAGAGTTTCCTTTTGAGAAATTAGCAGATGGAGCATATTTAGGCCCTACCATCACTGTCACAATAAACAATCAAGATACAGTTTCACTTGAAGTTACTTGTTCACCAACAGAACAGTTTCCCAAAGGCAGATTTGGTCTCAGACTTCAGGGTCCAGTCTTCATGCATCAACTTCATAGAAGGAGTGACCTTACAAGTTTCTGATATTTCAGAAATATGTTTCTCTCTTTCTGAAGTCATCATATTTCTTTGCAGTTTCTTCCTGATTGGACGCGTAGGCAGCACCAAATGGTCATTACACCTGAGGTATGAACATTTGCATTGCTAGGCAGATGAGTATTAGAATGAGAGGACAAATCAGTACGTACAGCCTCATACCACCCCTCACCCTTTTTCCCCAGGATAGGGGAGTCCAGAACTAGAGGGCATAGGTTTAAGATGAGAGGGGGAAAAGATTTAAAAGGGATCTAAGGGGCATTTTTTTTTCCCCACACAGAGGGTGGCGTGTGAATGGAATGAGCTGCCATGGGAAGTAGTGGAGGCTGGTACAATTACAACATTTAAAAGGCCTCTGGATGGGTAAATGAATAGGAAGAGTTGAGAGGGATATGGGCCAAGTGCTGGTAATTGGGACTAGATTGATTTAGGATATCTGGTTGGTATTGATGGAATCCTTCTCCCTCCCTACCACGAGGAAGTAGTGACCCTAATCTTTGTTCCACCTTCACCACAGATTGTCTCTGTTCAAGGCAGCTCCTTACTACTGTCTCAAAGGGCAATTCGGGTTGGGCTGTGAGTGCTGGCCCAGCCAGCAATGTCATGTCCCATTAAAAAGGAATAAACAATTTTTGCAAGGGCTGGGAGAATTTTATTTACCAGATCAGTAAAATAGTTCTAGAAAGAGTAATGGGAGCTGGAAAGTCTAGGTTCAAATCCCACTTGCTCCAGAGGGGTGTCATAAAATATCTGAACTGGTTGATTAAAGAATGAGTCATAAAAAACATTAAATAGATGAAAAAGGATCATCTGCTCCATCATTAGCAACAATATGGAGGATCAACAAAATACCTGTAGTAACTCAAAGGCTCCTTAGACAGCACCTTCCAAACTCATGGCCACTTCCATGTAGCAAGGGGCAGCAGATACAAGACCACCACCCCCTGACAGTCACCCTCTCAGCCACTAACCAATAATGTTTTTTAAAAAAGATCTTTGAGACAGGAATATCACTGGTGAGGTCACTATTTATTGTCCATCCCTTACTGACCTCAATAAAGGCATTGATCGAGTCAATCTTTCATTGCTGCATGGTCAAAATCCTATCACTCCCTCTCAGGGAGGGGGCACGCTGCCCTACATAACTCCCAGACTGCAGCTCATCGTCACCTTCTCCAGCAGGTAACTCAGGACAGGCAATAAATGCTGGTCTGGTCAGTGTCAGCTCTTGCTCTGTGAGTGGACTACTTTAGTCCAGTGTTACTTTAAAACAATGTGCAAACAAAGCAAAGATGACGTGAGAAGGAACTCTTTCACATAGTCAGGGCTCAGTTGGTTGGATGGCTAGTTTGCAATAGAGGATAACACCAACAGTGTGGGTTCAATTCCTGCACCGGCTGAGGTTACCATGAAGGGCTCTCGTTCTCAACCTCTCCTCTTGCCTGAGGTGTTAAACCCATCATCAATCATCTCTCTCTGTCTCTCTAATGAGAGGGACTGTGGTGGCATTAGTCGGGGCTTTGAACATACTGCCTGGGAATTCAAGCAAGGTGTTTGACAGGGGTAGTGATACTAATCAGATGAGCCAGTGCAGGAATGATGGCTGAATGGTCTCTGAACTAAAATATTTCCTTTGCATTTTGATGCACAGAGAAGCAATAATGATTAAATTTAAAAATTAAATCAGGAGTCATGGTTTATGCACATTTTATTGTTTATTACAACTTTTGATTCTTCCCAAAGATTTGGATCTTATTGAAAATTGACTTTCATTGCTTCTAGACCGGATATTAGCACAGGACAGAGAATGCCTTAAGTTAGAATATTTAAAACTACAGCTTTTCTTTCAAGTATCTACTCTGGTGGAATGTTATTTTTCCAAAATGGTTCAGTGCCAACCATCGAGAGCTTATGCGTTGTATGAAGATGAGGAGACATTTCCTCCATGCCCCGTCCAGTTTGTGTGGATGAACTTGCCAGGTTGGCAGAGCAGCTCATACGTGTGGGCACCAAAGTAATCCCTTTGTGCCTGCAGGCAAAAGAATGAGTAGATTAGAGAGAGTGCCATAAATCTGCAATCCCCAACCTCCCCTCACCAGGCGTTCCAACTCCAAAACACCTCGCCCTCCCCTCAAACCCAATAGTAAGAGTCAAAAATACAAACTGCACACAAGGGGGAGACATTCTGGGTTCAGGCTGGTCAGGCTCAGCCAGCTGGTGACCTGGCAGGGATCAGAGATGCCATAACCAAAGCCTTGCAGACAGTCAGTCATTCAGTCATCGGGGAGTCCGGAACCAGGGGGCACAGTCTAAGGATACAGGTTGGTGGGTGGCATTTCGGACTGAAATAAGGAGAAACATCTTCACCCTCAGAGAGTGGAGAGCCTGTGGAATTGTCTGCTACAGAAAGCAGTTAAAGCCAAAACATTGAATGTTTTCAAGAAGGATTTAGATATAGTACTGAGGGCTAAAGGCAGCAAAGGGAAATGGGGGTGGAGCAGGAAGAGGGATTCAGTTGAATGATCAGAGTCATGAGAAATGTTCCTGCTGAAGGGCTGATGCCTGAAACATTGACTTTCCCTTTCCTCGGATGCTGCCTGATCTGCTGGGCTTTTCCAGCAGCACACTCTTCGACCATGATCTCCAGCATCTGCAATCCTCACTTTCTCTTGAGACCACAGTGAATGACGGAGCAGGCTCGAAGGGCCGAATGGTCTACTCCTGCTCTTATTTGCCATATTGTTATGGACACGTAGCGCTGTGTGTCAATGACACCTAAACCAGCCTTGGCCCAAGCAGTTAGCTGTAAATTTGAGCTGGATCTAGTGGAGGCAGGTTATTCTTTCAGGAAAAAAAAGGTGGGTTTTTTTCCCCTTTAATACTTCGTGTTACTATGCTAAAGTATCAGATAGCAATTGTTGAGGCAATACTAAACCCACTGCACTCCCAGGGGGTAGACCCGGCCTGCACAGCCCCTTTCCGGTTTTTGTGTGAGAATGAGTGAGTGAGTGAGTGAGTGAGTGAGTGAGTGAGAAAAGAGGCTGTTGCCTGGAGAGGGAGGTGTTGGGTACAGCTTTAGTAAAACAAAGGATAACATTATGGGTAGTGTCTGTACCTGGATCAGGTTTGCTGGAAGCATCTTATGGCGATAACCGTCGTAGAAGGATAAAGCGGTACTGAAACAGGGCATAGGGATGCCCATCTGTACCCCAGTGCTAACCACACGCCGCCAGGATTCCTGCAGACAGAACAACACAGTGTCAATCAGCTTCTCGCAGCAAGACCTGGATATACGCTGAGGGAAGGAAGAAGTTATTCCTCCCAAAATTATCTGCATTAAAACAAAAGAACTAGGAGCTGGAAGTGGTCATTCAGCCGTTTGAGGCTGTCTTGCCATTTAATAACATTGTAGCTTTGCCCACACTTTACTGCCCACTCCCAACATAATCATTGCCTCACACAATCAAAACTATTCTCAATGACCCAACCTCCACTGCTCTCGGAGGGATAGAATTCCAGTGATCACCAAATTCACAGAAAGGAATTTCTCTTCACATCTCTGCATCAAATGGGAGACCCTGGTTTTGGAACTGTGCCCCAGAGAGTGATAAGAATCCCACACGAGGGGCGACATCCTTTCAGCTCTACCCCTGCAGGATCTTGATCATCCTACGATCTACTGAATTCCAAAAATTAGAGACCCAGGCAGTCCCACCTTTCCTCCTGAAACTACGGCCTCCTCTCAGGAATCTGCTTCAATATAGATAAACCTTCCTGAATTATGACCCAGAGACAGACAGCAAGAGACCTTCGTCGAAACCCAATTTCTTTCAAATGCCTCAGCAGGATGGGCAGCGATTGTACAGAAAAGAAAATGCTTCAGGTTAACTTAGTTCTGATGAAGCTTTCACTTGGATTTTAGAATCATACTGCAGTAACAGGCTGTTCAGCCCGTCAAGTCTGCACTGACCGTCCGAAGAGCATCCCACCCAGATCCAGCCCCCCATGCTATCCACTTCATTGTCAATAGCCAATTCACCTAACCTGCACATCTTTGGACAGTGGGAGGAAACCCACCCAGACACAGGGAGAATGTGCAAACTCCACACAGACAGTCACCCGAGGCTGGAATTCAACCCAGGTCCTATGCGCAGTGAGGCAGCAGTACTAACTACTCAGCCAACGTGCCAGCCTTCTCTCTCTCTCTCTAATGTCATGTCGTAGCTTTAGTTAATCTTAGGTGACATACATAACAGAAAGGACACAGAACTGTCTCAAAGGTAGAAGACAGAGGGTGGTGGTGGTGGAGGGTTGCCTTTCAGACTGGGGCCTGTGACCAGTGGTGTGCCATAAGGATCGGTGCTGCGTCCACTGCTTTTCACCATTTATATAAATGATTTGGATGTGACTACAGGACATATAGTTAGTAAGTTTGCAGGTGACACCAAAATCAGGGGTGTAGTGGACTATGAAGAAGGTTACCTCAGAGTACAGCGGGCTTTTGATCAGATGGGCCAATGGGCTGAGGAATGGCAGATGGAGTGTAAATTTAGATAAATGCAAGGTGCTGCATTTTGGAAAAGCAAACCGAGGCTGAACTAATACACTTAATGCTAAGACCCTGGGGAGTGTTGCTGAACAAAGATCTTGGAGTGGAGGTTAATAGCTCCTTGAAAGTGGAGTCACAGGTAGATATGATAGTGAAGGTGGTGTTTGGGATGCTTTCCTTTATTGATGAGAGCATGGAGTATAGGAGTTGGGAGGTCATGTTGCACTGGCTGGGCCACTTCTGAAAAACAGCATTCAGTTGTGGTCTCCCTCTGATAGGAAGGACGTTGAGAAACTTGAAAGGATTCAGAAAAGATTTACAAAGATGCTGCCAAGTTTGGAGGGTTTGAGCTATAGGGAAAGGCTGAATAGGCTGGGGCTGTTTTCCCTGGAGCGTCGGAGACTGAGGGGTGACCTTAGAGGTTTATAAAATCATGAGGGGCAATGGAGGGGCAGGGGTGTCCAGAACAGTCCAGGCATGGGTTTCGAGAGAGAGGGGAAAGATTTAAAAAGGGACCTAAGGGATAATGTTTTTCCACACAGAGGGTAGTACGTGTATGGAATGAGCTACCAGAGGAAGTAGTGGAAGCTGGTACAATTATGTTTAAAAGGCATCTGGATGGGTATATGAATAGGAAGCGTTGAGAGGGATATGGACAAAATGCAGGTAAATGGGGCTAGATTAATTTAGGATATCTGGTCGGCATGGATGAGTTGGACCGAAGGGTCTGTTCCATGCTGTACAGCTCTGTGAGTAAGAGTTAAAAATTTGTTCAGGTTTTCCTATGAAGAAGATGCTCCTTTTTTTTTTAAAAGGATAGGAACCCTTTTTAAAAGGATTGTGAAAATTGGTTCATGTGAAATACTGAGGGAGGCATGGATCCTCAGCGGGTGTTGGTCTTCATCATTCTCTGCTCCAGAGGGAGGGTGGGTCATACAGGCAGTTAGAGAGACCACAGACAGAGTCATACAGCACGGAAACAGGCCCTTCTGCCAAACTCAACTGTGCTAACTAGATTTCCTAAACTAAACAAGCCCCATTAGAACCACAGAACAGTACAGGCCCTTCAGCCCTCGATGTTGTGCCAGCTTTTTATCCTAATCTAAGATCAGACTCATCTACATACCCTTCACTGTGATATCTTCAAAGTGCCTATCCAAGAGTCCCTTAAATGTCCCTAATGTATCTGGTTCTACTGCCACTGCTGGCAGTGCATTCCACGTAACCACCACTCACTGTGTACCTCTGACATCTCCCCTAAACCTCCCTCCAATTACCTTAAAATGATGCCTCCTTGTAATACACATTTCTGCCATGGGACAAGTGTTTGGCTATTCATTCTATCTATGCCTCTCATCATCTTGTACACCTTTATCAAGTCACCTCTCATCCTCCTTCACTCCAATAAGAGAAGTTCTAGTTCCTCAACCTTTCTTCATAAGACATGCCCTCCAGTCCAGGCAGCATCCTGGTAAATCTCCTCTACACCCTCAAGCTTCCACATCTTTTGCCAGCATTTGGCCCATATCACTTTCAATATTTCCAATTCATGTACCTGTTTAAATGTTGTCAACTCACCAGCCTCCACTACTTCCTCTGCCAGCTCGTTCCATACATTCATCACCCTCTGCGTGGAAAAAGTTGCCCCTCAGGTCCTTTTTAAAATCTCTCCCCTCACCTTCAACTATGCCCTCTAGTTTCGGCCATGATCTCACTGAATGACAGAACAGGCCAAATGGCCTGTGCCTGCTATTTTGTTGTGTATTTTGTTGCCAGAATGCTGCTGTTTCACTTTTAGGTTCTGTTAGTTTAAGATGTCACAGACTCATAGTTTGATGTTTGCGATGAGAATACCTGACAATTCTGAACAGCTTTCATGAAGAACTGGTCCAGCAGCAGGTTCTGCAAATCTGGATTTGCATCAAAAGCATCTTTAATTTTACCCAGGAAGACACTGAAAAAGACACAGAAAACACAGACGTTACAAATATTCCCTCCCACACGAACTGTCTGAAAGTGTCTATTTGTCACCCAGGAGCCTGTAACTATGACCTCGAAATCCAGCAAATTTCCCAATGTCAAGGAACACAGTCACTGCAGGAACACGGAGTGAAAAAGATATCCCAAAACCTTCAACGTTTTGATACAGTCCTTGTGTTATACTGACTGCAGATATAGTTTCTTTTAAATCTGCAAGTCCCAAGAAGCAAGAATTTCATAGAATCTCTACAACATGGAAGCAAGCCATTCGGCCCATCAAATCCACACCGACCCTCCAAAGAGCATCCCACCAGACCCTCCTCCTATCCCTGTAACTCTGCATTTCCCATGGCTAACCCACCCAGTCTGCACATTTCTGCATACTATGTGCACTGTGGACAATTTCTCATGGTCAATCCACCCTAAGCTGCACATCTTTGGACTGTAGGAGGAAGCCCATGCAGACATGGGGAGAATGTGCAAGCTCCACACGGATAGTTGCCCAAGGCTGGAGTTGAACCCAGGTCCTTTGCGCTGTGAAACAACAGTGCTAACCACTGAGCCACCGTGCTGCCCAAGTTTCACATTTCATTTGAAACTTGTGGCCCTTGGAAATTTAAAAATGATGCCTCCTAACCCAGTATTTCATAGTGAAGGGAACTCCACCCTTTCCTCCAGGTTTATAAATAAGGATTAAATACTCTGCAAGATAACCAGCTTCTCATTCTGTGTGTTATGTACAATTGCACAACTTCAATTTCCTCCTTTAAAAATGTCCCTCATGATACTTGCTAACACCCACCATCTTCACAAAACTGAGTTCTGCTTGCTCCAATCTCTCATGCTGCCCAGTCTGGAAGTTCACTAGATGGCATCCTAGGACCTTTTATCACCTTTAGGCACCATACAAACGCAATTCCTAAGTGTGCCCCTCACCTTCTGATAATGCAGCCTCCTCTCCACATCAGTGCGATTCCACCGTAGTTCAGACACCAGTTAAACTCTTTAGCTGCTTGTCTCAGCAGCATGAATCCCTGGGCATAGGAGATAATCTTCGAAGCGTAGAGAGCCTACCAAACAAAACATGTCCCAAAATGTAACACTGACTTCACACCTCTCCCCAACAAGTGCTGCCCCAACCTGTACTTTTTATTTAAAGAAAAATCAAAATTGGGGGCCAACATGATAAAGTAGCAACTCCCTTCGCTGTACAATGACACGTGAATTTGGGTTAAACATGGACAATCTTTATTTGCATTTTATTGGCCTATTCCAATGAACACCTACTGAAACACAAACTGCGTGTGTCTCACACAGACAGACAGACGACAGAGAGAGAAAATGAGACACAGTGAGAGAGATGCATACACACACGAGAGAGTGAAAGAGAGAGTCACACAGAGGACAGTGCGAGAGACAGAGACACCCAGATACATGTTCCCACAGACAGAAAAAAATGCATATCCCATTCCACGTTGTGTGTATTAAACTGAATACTTCACAGTAGCATCAAGATGGATACAGCGTATTGATACACCTTCAGGTATTTCCTGATTGAAATCGGGGCACCTTGAACACATTCGGAAATTAGGATGTGGCGTGGTTTTACTTGTCTCCACGTTTCAATTCAGAAACAGCTGGAAGCCATCTTCCACTTGTCATTCTCCTGCTAACAATGAGGCACAGTAACAGACACAGGGGGTTGTACTGCAGAGAATCAGAATAAAACCTCAAAATCCAACCCACTTCACAAAACAAAGAGATCTTGAGCATGGCTGGGGAACAAAGGATGGTCCTGTTGATGAAGCTTTTGTCTTGCTCTCATCAGGGTAGGATCACAGGTACATCAAATTTCAAAAAGGAACAACAATTTATGTGGAAACAGACACACGGAAATGCCACCCCCTGCAAGTTCTCCTCCAAACCACTCACCATCCTGACTTGGAAATATATCACCGTAGCTTCAGTGTCTCTGGATCAAAATCCTGGAATTCCCTCCCTAAGGGCATCGTGGGTCAACCCACAGCACATGGACTACAGCGGCTCAAGAAGGGAGCTCAGCCCCACCGTCTCAAGGGGCAACTAGGGACGAGCAATAAATACCGGCTCAGCCAGTAATGCCCACATCCCACGAGTGAATATAAACAAACAAATAAATAAATAAACAAGAAGAGAGGGTTGGCAAGTGGCCTCTGATTGGTGGAGAGATGGCTGTGAATGCACAAGGAACAATTAACTGAGAAGCTTTTGTGAAAATTCAAACCAAAAAAAAGAGACGCCAAGTGTGGACAATAAAACAAAACAAAACATATTTTAGATAGTTATAGGAGGGCTCTTAAACGGCACAGCGGTTGTGTCCCGAGCTCTGGGCCAGGAGGCCCAGGTTCGAGTGCCACCTTCTCCAGAGGTGGGTCACAGCATCGCTGAACAGGCAGATGGAAAATATCTTAAATTAACCACCTCGTTTTTTGTTTGAAAAGAAAAAGGAGCCAGCCCAGCCTCTGAAAGATTCGATTAATTATTTCCTCCGATTCCTTCCTCTGTCAAAACGTGGACATTTTGAGCCTGGCCTGCCAGTCATCTACTGCTACTCTGCCCAGTTATTTAGAGGCAACAGCAGGCTATTCCACCACATGGGGAGTCACAGCAGAGCCTAGGGTCTGGCAACACTGGACATCCCCACCCAGTAGGTTACCATGGTGACCAGGAGCAGGATGTCTGCCTGATTTACTTCCTCGTGCCCAGGGCTTGGGACATTTATAAAACCCTTAACAGTACCTCACCAGAGGGCAGCCTGCCTTAAACAGGAAGCAGAGTCAGGAGTGTGGTGCTGGACAAGCACAGCAGATCAGACAGCATCCGAGGAGCAGGAGAATCGATATTTCAGGCAGAAGCCCTTCATCAGGATGATGCTTATGCCCGAAACGTTGACTCTCCTGCTTCTTGGATGCTGCCTGACCTGCTGTGCTTTGCCAGCACTACATGTTGCGACTCTGATGCGCCAGCATCTGCAGCCCTCACTTTCCCCCAGCCTTAAATAGGGAGCAGTTTAAACTTTGAAAAGGGTCAGTCACTTCCGAAAGAAACGGGGCAGGAGTCCCGTGTAACTGCCCCCAAAAACACACCCGGATTCTTACAGAAGCTGCACACAAGTGGATCCTAGCTCGTGCCCAATATTTACACCAACATTTCAGATCAGAAACAGCTACTTAAATACAACACACACAAAAAAAACCCAAAACGGAGCTCTCAGACAATCCCTCAGGAATCCCACCTGGCGTATATCTTCCAGGAAGGTCTTTTTGTCCCCCGAGAATTTTGGATCGTTTGGTCCCGCCAGCTGTTTAGAAGCTGTTATCCTTTCATCTTTCAGAGAGGACAGGCACCTCGCAAACACAGCCTCACCTGAAAACATCGAGATCGTTCCGATTACAACCCGAGTGGACAGCCCCGCCCGAACCCATGCTCATGGTGACTCTCCACACAAACCCACCACCTCCCCCCTCACTGCTTTGAGCTCTGCCCGTGCATCGTCTATTCCTCTCTCCCTCATGTCATCGAGCTTCCACCCAATCAGCTACAGACTTTATTTGACTTACCACATGATTGTAGTGAGGAGGGATTGCTCATTCTCCCTGCTCTTTGGGGTACAGAGATTTCTCCTGAATCGCCCTTCTGGATTTATTAATAACTACGTTCGGAGTCCCTTCCAATGGGGAAAATTCTCACTATCCTTCCATCCAATGCCTTCATTTTTTTTTTAAAAAGGCATCCAGCAAGTTCCATCTCAAGCTACTCTTTCTATAAGAGGACAGCGCTGGGTTGTGCAGTCTTCCCTGACAGATTATAACCGCTCTCTTCAGGCATCATCCTTACAAATCCTTTTACATCCTTTCACTGCTTCTTTAAAAATAACCCCCCCCCACCCAGAATTTTCTAATTAAGATCTAATCAAATCTAATCAAGTATGGAAGTTATTTCGCTAAGCTTGAAGATTTGTTTCAGACGTTGCGCCACCATGACTGGGTAACATCATCAGTGAGAGTCTCTGGTGAAGGGCTGGTGGTATGTCCCTTCTCTCTATTTATAGGTCTTGGTTTTTTAAGGTGGATGATGACATTTCTGGCTCTTTTTTTCACCCCAAGGGAGTCTATACAGGTTTGACAAAAATTTTCCTCCTTTCCCTCCCCGGATTTAAAATTCTCTCTACAAATGGCCTCCAGACAAGTCTGTTTCACCAAATCTACACTTGGCCCATAGCCTCGACTCTTATTACATTTCAAGGGCTCAGAGGAGGTTCAGAAGCATTTCCCAGGGAGGAAGGGTTTGTCAAATGAGGAGCAGTTGAACACTCTGGACCTGTACTCGATAGGAATTTAGAAAGATGAGGGGGATCAAATTGAAATTCCAGGATACTGAGAGCCCTGGATGGAACAGATGTGGAGAAGATATTTCCAGTCAGTCATCAGAGAGACTAGGACCTGAGGGCTCAGCCTTAGAGTGAAGGAGTGACCCTTTAGAATGGAGATGAGAAGGAATTGCTTCAGTGGGAGTTGGGGGGAGATCTATGAAATATATTGCTGCAGAGGGCTATGGAGGCCAAGTCATTGAGTCTTTCAGACAGAGGTAGAGAGGTTCTTGACTGGATCAATGGTTACAGGGAGAAGGCAGGAGAACTGGGGTTGAGAAACATATCCGCCATGCTCGATTGGCAGAGCAAAGTTGATGGGCTAAAAGGCCTAATTCTGCTCCTATATCTTATGTTGTCATCCAGGTACTTTTTAAGAAGATTGTGAGGTTTCCCACTTCAACTACCCCTCCGTAGGCAACAGACAGCTATATTGGCATTTTGAGATGGAGTCATTAACCTGCATCAAATGGTTTGTGTATCTTGGCCCCTCTACCACATCGAGCTACTGTACGATGGACTGCAGTGACTCAAGAACGCAGCTCCCTAACAATTCCTGATGAGCAATTAACACTGACCAAGGCCAGCGATAGCCACATCACCCCCTCACCCCAAAGGTCAAGCGCTGGGCTCCAAAGCAAACATGACAATGGATGGAGAATGGCAGACTCCAGTCAGCCTATAGTGAGTTACAAGTTACAGCACCATTTTATTTGCTAAGTTCAGGAGTGACCAGCTAATGTGGCAATTCAAAGTGAAGGAAGGAAGGAAGATTCACAAAGTTGCTGCTGCTCTCAACACTTTCAGTGAAAAAGATTCTTCTGAGTCACTACTTCTCGGTTTTGTACGATGACATTAAGTTTCTCTTCCCATTTGCTTAATCTACTGAGATCAGAGTTAATTCCACCAACGGAATTTATTTGGGGCTCAGATACAAGAGTCAGGAGGTGATGCTGACCTGTCAGACCTCAGTTGCAGTACAGTTCTGGGTGCCACACTACAGGAAGGCATGGGAGAGACACAACGTAAAAGCAATTTGTGTGAATGGCTCCAGGAATGAGAAATGTTGGCGATGAAGATCAATTGAAGAAATTGTTCACCTTGAAGAGAAGTTGGCTACAGAGAAGATCTGATCAAGGTTTTCAGAATAATGAGTGGGCTGCCCACACAGAAGATAGGGAGAGGCTGGCGCTGCTTGCAAAAGCATCAAGAATAAGATGGAGCAGATTTGAAATGATGTGCAAAAGCAGCAGGTAGGAAAGGAGGAAAAACTTCCTCACACCCAACAGGTAGTTAGGGTCTGGAATGCACTGCCTGGAAATGTGGTGGAGGCAGGTCCAATTCAAGATTATTTGCATAAAGAATGATATAAAGGGATATGGGAAATGAGTCAGGGAAAAGTTACCATAAAACATCCCACTTCTCATGGGGTATAAATTGGTGCTCCCTTTGAAACTTGGTATTGTGTCGTTTTTCTCTGGCAACACACAAATCTAGTTATTGGCGCCACACGGTGGTGAAGGTGGGTGTGTCCCTTACCAATAAGTGTGACTGGCACTCCGAATTCCAGGGATGAGATAGCAGTCCACTTCCCCGTGCCCTTCTGACCTGCAGAGTCTTTGATCTGGGGCAGCAGTGGCTTCCCTTTGGGATCCCGAAATTTGAGGATATCTGCTGTGATTTCAATCAGGAATGAATCAAGTTCCGTCTTGTTCCATTCCTTGAATACCTGACATGGAATAAAACAATGCACAGGTTTTACTGAAAAAAACAAAACCAGGAATCTCCTCCACACCCACCAACTCAAATCCACAAATCTCTA
This sequence comes from Chiloscyllium plagiosum, assembly GCF_037043375.1. NCBI lineage: Eukaryota > Metazoa > Chordata > Chondrichthyes > Orectolobiformes > Hemiscylliidae > Chiloscyllium > Chiloscyllium plagiosum. The sequence continues at coordinate 6,190,774 of NW_028270175.1, forward strand.
AAAATGCCAGGTTAAAAATGAAAGATTTTATAAGTACTAGAGCTGGTTAAAAAGTAGTCAACAAATGCCATTATTCATAACTGAGGATGTTCAAGAAGCAATGGATGTTTTGTATTGAAATAGAGAATTACGCAGAATAACTCTTGGTCAAAAATCCAGCTTTTAACTCGATGCCAGAGAGACGGTAAAATTTGAACACAAAAGAAAATCAAAGTGTTCCAGATTCTGGGAGGTACACACGAGATCGCAGAGTGGACTGAATCAAGCCACTATATAATCAATCGAAAACAGAAATAGCTGGAAACACACAGCAAGTCTGGCAGCATCTGTCGCGAGAGAAACAGAGTTAACATTTCAAGTCTGGGATGACTCTTCTTCAGGGTAAGAATTTGAAGAAGGGTCACTGAACCTGAAAGGGTAAAAACAATGACTGCAGATGCTGGAAACCAGAGTCTAGATTAGAGTGGTGCTGGAAAAGCGCAGGAGTTCAGGCAGCATCCGAGGAGCAGGAAAATTGACGTTTCGGGCAAAAGTCCTTCATCAGGAATCCTGATGAAGGGCTTTAACCCGAAACATCGATTTTCCTGCTCCTCGGATGCTGCCTGAACTCCTGCGCTTTTCCAGCACCACTCTAATCTAGACACTGAACCTGAAACTTTAACTTGGTTTCTCTCTTGACAGATGCTGCCAGACTTGCCTGTGTTTCTCCAGCTATTTCTGTTTTCCATTCAGATTTCCAGCATATGCAGTTTTGTTTTAGTTGCTTTTCTTTCTAACGCTTTCCGGATCAGAGTTATACTTGCGAGTAGGTCGTGCTAACCTCCGCCATTTCGTCATGGTTCATGAGAAGAACATCCTTCATCAGCTGATAAGCCTCGCAGATTAACTGCATGTCCCCATACTCGATCCCATTGTGCACCATCTTCACAAAGTGACCTGCGCCTTCATCGCCCACCTGAGCAGAGATCAGAGAACTTCAGTCTGGGTTTCAAAGCTACAGGTCACCGTTCTGATTTAACGAGATGGAACGACATGGTTAACACAAAAACTGCGCAAATAAAATAGAACCTGAAACTCGTTCAAAACAGTAATCACAGCATGAGCTTCCTCAATGTCAAACTTTAAAATGATCCAACGCTCAAATCTCTCATTCTAATGCTGCAGCTGTGAAGTAACTGGGATGGTAAAAATTCACAATATTACTTTACACATGATCCAGGAGCAGGAGGAGGCCATTCGGTCCCTCAAGCTTGCCCCTCCATTCAATACTATCATGACCTGATCTCACCTCAGATTCAACTCTGCTTTCCTGCCCACTCCCCAAAACCCTTCAACCTGTTACTAATTAAATGTCTCAGCATCTAACGTCGCTAATCAATGTCTCAGCTTCCCCCATGCTCTGGGGATAGTGAATTCCACAGATTCCACTTAAGCTTCCGTCTGACAGTGGAAATGGTATGAGTTGTCATTTTAATAGTGGAAACAAATTCCCGACCTAAGGGCATTGTGGGTCAACTGCTGCAGTCCTAGAAGGCAGCTCACCCCCACCTTCTCAAGGGACAACTAGGGACAGGCAATAAATGCTGGGCCCAGTCAGTGACACCCACATCCTATGAATTAAAAAAAAAGTCAAATATTTTGCAATACCTAATGCTTATATATACCATTATTACAAATATAGTTTTTAATCAGTGCAACAGCTATGATAACACATTTAATAAAATGGAATAAAATATTTGAGAGTCTGGAGGTGCCTTACAGATTAGTAAGAATGAGTACAATTGACTGATATTAAAGGGACATCCACATCTGAAACTCTTCTCTTCCAGACATCGAATTTCCAGCATATACAATAAATGATTGAGTGTTCAGCTCAAGGATCATAATACAAAAACACTGACTGAAATACTGAAAGAAAACATTATCCTGCTAAACTTTGTTTAACTTTTAAATTGTCAGTCAGACTCTGTGTGAGGTACTTACGTGGTTAGATGGAATTGGATAATGGTATCGAATGCTGGAATCGGCTTGAAGGACCTACTCCTGCTCCTATTTTCAGTGTATATTAAACACAGGGCCCCAAACTTTGGAGACAGAAAGAACATTGTGGCAGCACAGTGGCAAGCACTGCTGTCTCACAGCACCAAGGACCCGGGTTCAATTCCAGCCTCGGGTGACTGACTGTGTGGAGTTTGCACATTCTCCCAGTGTCTGCATGGGTTTCCTCCTGGTGCTCCGGTTTCCTCCCACAGTCCAAAGATGTGCAGGTCAGGTGAATTGGCCATGCTAAATTGCCCCCGTGTGGGCTAGGTGCATTAGTCAGGGGGAAAAGTAAGAGTAATAGGGTAGGGGAATGGCTTTGGGTGGGTTACTCTTTGGAGGGTCGGTGTGGACTTGTTGGGCTGAATGGCCTGTTTCCACACTGTAGGGATTCTATTCTGACATGCATCTGCCTCGATGCAACAAAAACAGGAGAGAGTTATTCTGATTCACTTCTCAGGACAATGCCTTGACCAATAAAATTCAATCTACCTTTAAACTGGTCTGGCAGTTGACTGTCAGTCATTATCCAACAGGTACTTTCTTTATGGCATTGACTCTGCCAGGTCAGAGTTCACTTGACAACCAATCAGCATTTGCTTCTCTCTCAGTATAAATGTCATTTCCTGTTATGTTGGCCCATCTTGCAGATTTTTTGGCGAGTGCAAGATAAAAGGCTTTCGACAAAAAGTGCCTTTTTCCAGCAATACTCAGAGTCCTTTAACACTGGAGACATTTGAACTGACACTCACCCAGTCACAACAGGCTTCACCAGTTCCAACTTTAGCAGCAATGCTCTGGAAGATATGCTTGATGTGGGGCCTATACAAGGAAGATGAAAACACAAAGTGAACCAAACTTATCACGGCATCAAGCAGCTCGTGTCAGGCCCAAAACCATTCATTCAACAAAATCACTGAACTTCATCACCAAGGAGACTATAAGAGACAACCAAACAGTGGACATCGCTCTTACAAAATAGGAACATTGTCAGTGGGTTAAACATTAAACTCATCCATCATTACACCACAGCATTGTTTCACATTAAAAAGACAGACATTAAGAATTGGAATAATGTATCAAATTGGTCGGGAAATCAAGGCACTTATTTTGAAGTTTGTTTAACACCAATAAAGGTTCTGTGACATGTAAAAATTAACTTTTCTAGTCTGTTCCTGGTATTCTTGCAAATTATCCTGATGAGTACAAAATGAAAAGCTTAGGGGAAAAAAAAAACACACTTTTCAATATTCCTGTTTAAAATTGCCAACATCCAACTCCTGCAATTTCACCCCAGACAACCTGGTCATTAAACCGGGTTAGCAGCGTCCTACCCTCAGCATCTGCTCAATACTGCCCCCACAGGATTACAGAAACCGCACACACAGCTGACAGAGCAGAGCAACTCTCAGTTATGAACAATTCAGAGACTAACTTTCAGAACTCCCAGAAGTGACACAGGTGTTCCCGGGTGGGGTTAATCTAGGACACAGCTACAGAGACTGCAAAAAGCATCGGGTCTCTCACCCAAGGAGGGGGCAGCTCATGGACAGGAGACACTTCTGTGCAGGCCACTGACTCTCCTGCTCCATCAGGTGACCTACCCCGGAGATGCCAAAGGGAGATTGGCTGGTGATAGGCTGCCCCTACCCTATGCCATCCCTGTAATCCTGCATTTGCCATGGCTAACCCACCTAGCCTGCACATCCCTGGATATCATGGGCAATTTAGCCTGGCTAATCCACCCCAAACTGCACATCTTTGGACTGTGGGAGGAAATCCACACAGACACAGGGGGAATATGCATATTCCACACAGTCAGACGAGGCAGGAATTGAACCCAGGTCCCTGGTGCTGTGAGGCAGCCGGCTAACCACTGAGCCATTGTGCCACTCTAGAACCACAGAAAGGATACAGCAAAAAAAAGGTCATTCAGCCCTCTTGTCCATGCTGACCCAAATGCCCTTCCTAATCCCATTTTCCTGCACTTACCCATAGCCCTGCAGCTTACAGCACTCACCCTGCAGATCCAGGAACCTTTTACGGTCTCTGCATCTACCTCAGGCAGCGAATTTCAGACACCCATCACCCTCCACATAAAAATGACATTTCCTCATGTCCCCTCTCGTCCTTCTGCCAATTGGCTTGAATCTCTGACCCCTGGCTTTTGAACTCTGTCAAGGGAAACAGGTTCCTCCTGTCTATCTCTACCCCTCACAATTCTGTACACTGCAATCACGTCACCCGTCAGCCTTCTCTGTTCCAAGGTACACAACGCCAATCTCTCCTTACAGCTACAAATCTCCAGCCTTGGCAACATTCTAGTCAATTGTCTCTGCACTCTCTCTACAGTAATTACTGTAATGTGGTGCCCAGATCTACACACGATTCTCCCGTGGTGGCCTGACTCCAGTTCGCATTTACCCCCTTTTTCTAATGGGAGCTCATTTCAGAATCTCATTTCTGAAGCACTTCAGAAATACAATTTGCAGGGATCACACAAAAAACAACTGATAAAAGAAACAGATTAGCTGCAGTGATCAGGGCTGTGGACATACCAAGCTTCTTTATGGCCACCAGGCATTAGAGAAGGTCCGTATCGAGCTCCATCCTCTCCACCGCTCACCCCGCTCCCAACAAACAGCAGACCCTTCGCCTTCAGCTCTTTGCACCTCCTCTGCGTTTCAGGAGCGAAAGGGAAAGTAAAGGTACCTTGGTCACATTTCCACAGCAAGTTAAATATAAGCAGCAGGTAATTGCGTTTGTCAGTAAAGCCAAAGAACAGCACAATTATCAAAACTTCCAAATTCTTCTGGGATTTTTAAGCAAATGACACAAAGTGTAGTTTGTGACATTTCTATGATGTCTTGCATAAATATTTCAGAATGTGATGCTGTTAATCTCCACAGACACTTGAATGATAATTAAACTCCTCCACAAGATAATGGCGCAGCTTGGGTACTCGGCGTAGTTTATTAAAACTTAATAAAAGCTCACAAATCTATACCTCAAAAATCTAACACAAGATACAAGATGAAAAAAAAACAGATTATCCTTTAAACTTTTCTCACGTAGTCACGGACACCCGGGATTGCTCTCAACAGAAATGTTAAATGTTTGAATATTATTGAAAAACACATTTTAAAAACTTTTACATTTTGCACTCATCAGGACAATTTGCAAGAATAGCAAAAACAAAAGGGTACACTATTTCATACTGCACAAGGAGAGAGTGCTGATTGGTTGGAAAGTGGACTCTGGTTGGTAGAGGTGTTGCCATGGTGAATAAGACCATAAGACATAGGAGCGGAAGGAAGGCCATTCGGCCCATCGAGTCCACTCCGCCATTCAATCATGGCTGATGGGCATTTCAACTCCACTTACCCGCATTCTCCCCGTAGCCCTTAATTCCTTGTGACATCAAGAATTTATCAATTTCTGCCTTGAAGACATTTAGCTTCCCAGCCTCCACTGCACTCTGTGGCAATGAATTCTACAGGCCCACCACTCTCTTGCTGAAGAAATGTCTCCGCATTTCTGTTCGGAATTTACCCCCTCTAATTCTAAGGCTGTGTCCACAGGTCCTAGTCTCCTCGCCTAACGGAAACAATTTTCTAGCGTCCATCCTCTCCAAGCCATGTATTATCTTGTAAGTTACTATTAGATCTCCCCTTAATCTTCTAAACTCCAATGAATACAATCCCAGGATCCTCAGCCGTTCCTCATATGTTAGACCTACCATTCCAGGGATCATCCGTATGAATCTCCGCTGGACACGCTCCAGTGCCAGTATGTCCTTCGTGAGGTGTGGGGACCAAAACTGGACACAGTACTCCAAATAACCAGAGCTTTATAAAGTCTCAGTAGCACAACAGTGCTTTTATATTCCAACCCTCTTGAGATAATTGACAACATTGCATTCGCTTTCTTAATCACGGACTCAACCTGCATGTTTACCTTTAGAGAATCCTCGACTAGCACTCCCAGATCCCTCTGTACTTTGGCTTTACGAATTTTCTCACCGTTTAGAAAGTAATCCATGCTTCTCTTCTTTTTTCCAAAGTGCAAGACCTCGCATTTGCTTACATTGAATTCCATCAGCCATTTCCTGGACCACTCTCCCAAACTGTCTAGATCCTTCTGCAGCCTCCCCACTTCCTCATGTGCAATGGGTGCTGTACATATTGATCCACAGAGTCCTGCCCTGTGTATTGGCATGCTCTGACTGCCTGCTGGTTTCAACTGAACATAGGCAGGCACTCTCTGGTTCACTTCTTAAGGCAATGCCTCGACCAGAGTCAACACAAATGACTTAGGTTTAAATAAAACTGGAGTTAAATGCCAATCTTCAGCTAACTTGCATATTCTTCGTGACAATGCTTCTGCAAAGTCTCTCTCTCTTCACATACAGGTATAAAATCTTCTCCCCATTTAACTTTCTTGTAAATGCCCTGAGCACATGTCAAAAGTTTCAATAAAGCGTCTCTTCAGCAATATTCAAGTCTGCCCTGTCAAATGACTAAGCTTTGAATAATGAACATTAAAAAAGGAGAATGGGCAGGATTACAGGGAGAAGACAGGGAAATGGCAGTGGGCTAGTCACACGTTCAAAGAGCTGCTGCAGACATGATGGGCCGAATGACATCTTTCTGCACTGTCAGAATTTGGGGATCTTTCACGTATTTAAAACAAAATTACTTCTACGGTCCTGCTTTATAACATTTTCATCAGTTTTGACACTCCCCATACAAAATGGTTACCCACACTGACTCCAATGTAAAATGTTGAAACAACACCTGCCCGTCATTTCTAGGGGGGGGAACACTGACACATTTACACAGACTGGGCCCATCACAAAACTGAGCCTAGACATTTTCAGCAGGGACAGGACGCAGGACCTGAAAACATCTTTACCCACTAGAACAATCCCCATGACTGATAGTAACTCTTGCACACTAATTAAACATAACAGGTAGATAAGAAAACTCTATGTTAAACAGCATCACTCTTGTCTATCATCGTGATACGAACCGTTGTGTCTCTGTATTCTGAGTTCCCACCATCAATAATGATGTCACCTTTTTCCAACAGTGGAACCTGATAAGGGAAAGAGAGAGAGAGAAAAACAGATCTATTGTGTTCTTTAATTTTCTTTTCTTTGTTCTTGTATCAGGTATGGGGGTCTCTGGCAAGGCTGATGTTTATTACCCATCCTTAATTGCCCCTTGATAGGGCTATTTCAGAGTCAGTCGCAATGCTGTGGGTCTGGAGTCACGTGTAGGCCAGACCAGATGAGAACGGTAGATTTCCTTCCCCGAAGGGCATTAGTGAATCAATTGTTTTAAACAATTTTATCACTTCACAGTCAAGTATTTTATTTCAGATTAATGGATTGAATTTAAGTTTTCACAGGCCATTCGGGTGAGATTTGAACCCACGTTGCAGAATACTAACTCAGGGACATTTCTGTTTATGCTAATCCACAGGAGAGTCGACAGGGAATAGGGAGTTTGGACCGGAACTTTCCGGAAAGTTCCTGACAGAAAGATGCCACTTGCAGCTATGGGACCACAGCCTGGGAAGGGAGTGCACTCAAATGGGGGGAGATTAAAAAAAAAAGCTGAGCAGGGAAAAAGGGAGCATTGTACAGTCTGGAGAAAAGATACACACTTTCTGTGTGTCACCCACACTTCCACTGGGAGGGAGGGGGTTTGGAATCCTTCTGCTTCCTCCTAGCCCTGGCTTGAGCAGGCCGTTTGCTGTACCTTTTTCCTCCATTCCTGCATTTGCAACAGAAACTTGCCCCACCAGAGACGTACCAGCTTCTGGATGAAGTCATCGACGGCCTCACCAGCCTTGACCAGGAGGACAATACGCCGAGGGCTCTTCAACTTAGACACCATCTCCTCCAGGCTGTGGGCACCAATCACTTTGGTGCCTTTAGCTTCATTTTGCAGGAAGCTGTCCACTTTGGAAACGGTCCTGTTGAAGGCGCAGACCTGCAGCAGAGACAGTGAGTCAGCTCTCGATTAAACACTACCATCGTGCAGCACCGCAGAATGTACACAGTGCAACCCTTAGCATGGTCACAGTACCACAGGAGCCTGTGGGGAGCACAGAGAGAAAACACTGTAATGTACAGGTCAACAGCCCTCAGCTCCAGCTCAGTATCACAGGATTTCGCCAACATGAGTCCTCGGTAGAGACCCTCTCAACACAAAATGTTAACTCCCCTTCTCTCTCTCCACAGATGCTGCCTGACCTGCTGTGTTTCTCCAGCATTCTCAGTATTGATTTATCTCTAGCACCTGCAGTGTTCTACTTTTATTTCAACAAGTTTCAATCCTCTTCACACAAAGTAAAACCTACCCAACATTCTTATGGAGCCCAATAAAAGGCAAAACGCTGAGGAGGCTGGAGATGTGACACACACACACACACACACAAAGCTGGAGTAACTCAGTGGGTCTGGCAGTGTCTGTGGAGAAGGAAATTAATGCCAAATCCAGTAAGACTCTCCTTCTGAAAAGTCAGATTGCACTCAAAACTTTAACCGTTTCATTCTCTCTCCAATGTTACCAGAGTCATAAAGGTCTACAGACACACAAAGGCCCTTCTGCCTATCGTGTCTGCAGCAGTCAAAAACAAGCACCAAGTCCATTTGAGCATATGGCTCGGCATTGCAAGTGCACAGCTGAAATTCTGAAAGAGATGCAAAATGGACTTAAAATGTAAACTGTTTCTGATGCTGGCAGGCCTGCTGAGTTCTTCCAGTAGTCTGTGTATTGGTTTCTTCATTGATTCCCATACTGTAGGGATTCTCTGGCTCACTGAGTCCTCACCAACCCTCCAAAAGTGCATCCCACCCACCTACCTACTCAAGCCCTGTAACCTTGCATTCCCCACCTAGCATGCACATCCCTGGACACTATGGGCAATTTGGCATGGCCAATCCATCTAAGCTGCATACCTTTGGACTGTGGGAGAAAACCAAAGCACCTGGAGGAAACCCACGCAGACACGGGGAGAATGTGCAAACTCCACACAGACAGTTACCCGAGGCTGGAATTGAATCCAGGTCCCTGGCGCTGTGAGGCAACAGTGCTAATCACTGAGCCACCGTGCTGCTCCATTATGGAGCCCAATTCTCCTCATTTCTGCAAGCGAAAAAATTCAACAGGAAAAATCACATTTTTGAAAGCACCAGGAAACAGAGCATCCATTTTGGCTTTTGAGCCTTAGGGAGATCACCAGATACATGTAGAATTAGCATAACCCAGTGACCTGCTGGTAATCAGCGTTCTGTCTCCCAGCCACGTTCTGCTGGTTAGACGGCACACAGATGGATGGACAAAGTGGGAGCAAGAAAATGAGGCAACTTTCAATCTTACAGCCCTTCATCAAGACCATGGGTGCATGACTCCGTGTCCCATTCAATGTATACCCTTTGAAGCACAGTCACAGTTGTTTTAGCAAATGCAACAGGCACTAAGGGCACAACAAGATGCCTCCACAGCAGACAGAGAATTACTGGTCAAGTTATACTTACCACAAAGCCATGATCATTCATGTTTAAGATCAGGTTTTGGCCCATCACAGCCAATCCAATGAGTGCAATATCAGCTCTAGTGGGAAAGACAGAAACAAACTTGGGTTTCTTAATCTCGTTCTAAGTACAAACACACAAATTAGGAACAGGCCATTCGGCCCCTCGATTCTGCCCTGCCATTTGATAAGATCATGGCTGATTGGTTTACTCCACATTCCCAACAATTCCCAATAACCTCTCAACTTTTATTCTCTGGCTGAAAAAAATTCCAGTTATCACAAACATTCGAGGAAGACATTTTTAAAGAATCAAGACCCACTGAGAAGATATTCCTCCTCAGCCCTGTCTGAGTGGACAACATGTTATTTTAAAGCAGTGACTTCTTGGCTCTAGGATATCCCACAAGAGGAAATATCCTTTTCACCATCACTTTATTGGGGCCCCTAACACGCAAACATAAGGAGAATTGCAGGAGCAGCAGATGCAAGAAAAATTCTCATGTGGATTAGAGAGAGAGAACAGACAATCAAATCTGCCCCACTTCCAACACCAGTCACGGCAATGACCATCCTGCTTCAACAAGGCTACAACTAAACCTTTACACTGACCCTGCGGGTCAACGTGCAACTCAGAATGACTTCCAGGCCATATATCATCAGGGTTCGAGCTCTGAAATGGCCAATTATAGAAATGAAAGCTGATGCTCCTGGAGAGCTCACTAATGTGGAGAAGCAGCAAATTCAGAGGGATTCTTTATTTTCTTCGACCTAAAGATTTACAAGGATGTTGCCAGGGTTGGAGGGTTTGAGCTATAGGAAGAGGCTGAATAGGCTGGGGCTGTTTTCTCTGGAGCGTCAGAGGCTGAGGGAGGACCTTATAGAGATGTATAAAACCCATGAGGGACATGGATAGGTTAAATAGACAAATTCTTTTCCCTGGGTTGGGGGAATCCAGAACTAGAGGGCACAGGTTTAGGGTGAGAGGGGAAAAATTTAAAAGGGACCTAAGGGGCAACGTTCCCCACACAGAGGATGGTGCATGTATGGTATGAGTTGCCAGGGGAAGTGGAGGAAACTGGTACAATTTCAACATTTAAAAGGCATCTGGATGGGTATGTGAATAGGAAGGGTTTAGAGGGATATGGGCCAAGTGCTGGCAAATGAGACTAGATTAGGTTAGGATATCTGGTCGGCATAGACGAGTTGGACCGAAGTGTCTGTTTTCATGCTGTACATCTCTATGACTCTATAGCATACCAATCATTGAGCGTGCTCCCACTGAAGATCCTAGCCTCTTCTTTGATTATGATGGCAAGGAGTTGTTACAAAAAAAGGATATGTTTATCATATTGAAATGATTTGGGAAACTTGGTTAACATGGATGAGTTGGATTGAAGGGTATGTTTCTGTGCAGTATAGCTCTATATCTTTAAAGACCAGTCTGTGTGGAGTTTGCATGTTCTCCCAGTGCCTGCGTCGGTTTCCTCCAGTTATCCCTCACAATCCAAAGATGTGCAGGTGAGGGTAAATTGGCCATGCTAAATTGTCCATAGTGTGCAGGGATGTGCAGGCGAAGTGGGTTAGCCATGGGAAATGCAGAGTTATTGGGATAGGATAGGAGTGTGGATCTGGGCGAGATGCTCTTCAGAGGGTCAGTGCAGACTGGATGGGCCAAATGGCCTCTTTTCACACTGTGGGAATTCTATGATAAAAAGACAGGGGTCATGTTTGTAAGGACAATGCTGATCTTGGCTGTGTTGTCCCTTCACTGGAACCCATGCACTGGAATAATTTAGCAACACCTCAGTCCACTCTTGCCCCATGTTGACATAAACTGGGCAACATACTGGGCGATTTTGATCTTCCAATATCCATCTGGTTATGGAGGAAATAAAATGGATGGGAAAAGCCCATTGGAAAAAGTGTTTATGCCCTGGATACACAAATTCATTCCAGCTCAAGGATTGCTGACACATTCTTGTGTAACTGCATTGCAAGATCCTCAGGCGCAGATATTACACTGTTTGGTTAGGACACTATTTCAATATTATTAACCATGTTAATTTCCCTGTTTGCACAACTTCCTCTATATAGGAGGATAATTCTATTTTCAACTTAACACGCATTGCAAAGTCTTAAATACAATATTGCAAAACAGCACTAGACTTGAGACATGGTGCTCTTGGAATGTGGCAATAACTCTCTCATCAGTCAGCAAAGTTACAATCTGATACTTCCTGATCCCATCCCACCTACAGAATGAGGAACCAAAAGGTCTTCCAGTTTCCTGCAAAAGCGGTACCATATACAGTTCAAGAGAAAACATACAATCCAAAACGCAAGGGAGCAGGGCAGTCAATTCAAATCCAAACAATATTCTCTCTCTGATAGCCTGCCCATCAGCTACTGAGTCACTGCAACTAAAAAGGAACAGCATTATTAAGACAGAAGGTAACTATGTGGTTCATCATTCTTGTTCCTACGATATAGTCAGCTTCAAACTTGTATTTTAATTTATTGGATATCACCATCATTGGACAGTTTGGATAAATTTATGAGAAATGTTTATTTGATGCGCAAAATTAATCTTTTGATTTTATAAAAGCTGATTGCCAATCTTTTTGGTTTTGATTTCAGATTTCCAGCAATATTTCACATTTCTATTGTTTATATTCAATGCCTGGATAATTCTTGATAGCTTTCACAGTGCTAAATTTCCAAATATTGTTGTACCGTAGAGTGTGAAGTATTGACACAAACTTGACACTGATCATAGCGAAGAATTAGCAACATCTGAAAGTGATGAATAAAGATAATTCAAGAAGCAACTTGCGCATGATCCAGAAATATTTCACAGTGATTTACCAATAATGTGTGTTTGTATCAATACACGAAGCAATCCACACACCAACAAAACACCTAACTCACAAACCGGAACCAGACAGAACAAACTGCTTTTATGCAGCCTACAGGCAGATTCAACCAGAGATGTGAGAACCTTAAGGAGACGGTTTCCTTTATTACTTTCCCTCAGTTTCCAAAGCTAAAAAAACCAATAGTGCCTCTGAAGCCTGAAGACTCTCTGCCAATCTTTCTCAGTTTTCACCGAAAGACACAACCAACTTCTCAATTTATAAATGAATGTGAATAATGATCTCTGTAGTTTGCTCAGACCTCTATATTCTGGTTAATCTTTTAAAACTGACTTTTATTCTCTTGAAGAAAGAGATATTCCATAAATACTTTCTAATCAACCTATTCAGAGACGTTATTACACACCTATGGAGCAGGCGGGACTTGAACCTGGTGGTAGGGACTATAGTTAGAATGTATCCATGTGCCTAAGTACTCTAAGGAGAAGTTTGGTATATTAGCAAATTCCTTGTTATCTATTTCAACCGACTTGATCAGACATAGATGTTAACTTCCATCTTCTGTCCCAGAGTTAGGGTCACTACCACTGTCCCACATGATCTGGAGCTGAAATTCAACCCCTTACACTGTTTTGCTACACTCCCAAATTCAAAAGGTATTCTACACACTGCAACAAGGGTTGGAAGCTATAGTGACTGCATTTGGAATTTGATTTAAAGACAGGATACTCAAGTGGTTGTTGGGATATGCTTTTTGAAAAAAAAAATCATTCATGTGGTGTGGGCATCACTGACTAGGACAACACTTACTGCCCATTCCTAATTGCCCAGAGGCCAGTTCAGAGGCAACCACGTTGTTGTGGATCTGCAGCGACATGTTGGCCAGGCCAAGTAAAGACAGCAAATTTCCTTCAGTAAAAGACATTGCTGAAGCAGATGGGCTCTCCTCACCCCAACAATCACCATACATGATCATTATTAAACTATTTTAGATTTTCATAGCATTCTAATTCCAACAGTTGCCATGGTGGGATTCAAATCTAGGTCCCCATAACATTACCTGGGTCCCTGGATTAATAACCTAATGATAATACCACTAGGCCATGACCTCCCATAGAGGTTGCAAGCAATGATACCCCCACCACCAACAGTTGAAGGAAATCAGGAACGTGAGGCTTAGGACATAGATCAATACAGCACAGAACAGGCCCTTCAGCTCTTGTCGTCGTGCTGACCTTTTGTCCCACTCTATGATTAAACTAACCTACCAGCCCTTCATTTTTAATATCATCCATGTGCCTATCCAAAAGTGACTTAAAAGGTCCCTAATGTATCTGACTCTACTACCACTGCTGCTAGTGCATTCCACATATCCACCAATCCCTGTGCAAAGAACCAACCTCTGACATCTCCCTGAAACCTTCCTCCAATCACTTTAAAATTATGCCCCATCGTGAGAGCCATTTCCACCCTGGGAAAAAAAAAGTGTCTGGCTATCCACTCTGTCTATGCCTCTCATCATCTTGTACACCTCTATCAAGTCACCTCGCATCCTTCTTCGGTCTAATGAGAAAAGCCCTAGCGCACTCAACCCAAGACATGTCCCCTCAGTCCAGGCAGCATCCTGGTAAATCTCCTCTGCACCCTCTCTAAAGCTTTCATTTACTTCCTATAATGAGGTGACCAGAAATGATCTTTGGATTCATTCCTTTATTCTAGCTTCTGCGAGGATGCCAGGATAGAGAGTTCTTCTCATTGGCTCAATGAGTGGCCAGGAAAAGCTCCAAAGTGCTTTTCCAAAGCTTCAGAGACTACTCAATAAAGTCTGAAAGAAGGAGTGGGGAGAGTGAAACAAATAAAATATTGATGGGGTGGGGTAGGTTTCCTTCTCTGCTGCCAAATATTCTCACTTCCCCACACGTGGGGATCCTGTCAACAGAAAGGTGACGGCAACAGCACTACGGTCATGAACAGCACTGAAGGCTGCCCAACGTTGTCTCTCTTTCTAAACAAACTACGAAATTGGAGAGGGTTCAGAAGAGATTAATCAGGGTGCTACCAGGTACGGAAGGTTTGAGTGAAAGAAAGGCTGGATAGGCAGGGACCTTTTTTCACTGCAGCATAGGAAGTTAAGAGGTTATCTGATAGAGGTTTATAAAATCATGTGTTGCTGGAAAAGTGCAGCAGGTCAGGCAGCATCCAAGGAGCAGGAGAATCGACGTTTCGGGCATAAGCCCTTCTTCAGGAATCCTGAAGAAGGGCTTATGCCCGAAACGTCGATTCTCCTGCTCCTTGGATGCTGCCTGACCTGCTGCGCTTTTCCAGCAACACATTTTCAGCTCTGATCTCCAGCATCTGCAGTCCTCACTTTCTCCTCATTTATAAAATCATAAAGAGCATAGATAAGATTAATAATAGGCGTTTTTTCCTTAGGTTGGGAGATTTCAAGACTGGGGGCATATTTTTCAGGTGAGAGGAAAGAGATCTTAAAAAGATATGAGGGGCAAATGTTTTGCACAGTGGGTGGTTCGCGTGTGGAACAAAAGTCCTGAGGAAATGGAGGATGTGAGCACAATTATAGCGTTTAAAAGACACTTGGCTAAGTATGTGATGAGGAAATATTGGGAAGGATATGGGGTAGGAGCAGGCAGATGGGATTATGTTCAGCCTGGACTGAAGGGTGCGTTTCCATGCTGTATAAATCTATAATCAAAGCCCTATTCTCACTCCAATGTATTCTACACTATTTCAGATATTTAGTCCATCTTTCCATAAAGATGCAAAGCTTTAAAACTTCAATCAGGATACTTCATATTCCAAGGAGCAGGAGAATCGACATGTCGGGCATGAGCCCTTCTTCCGGAACCTGTGCCTGAAACGTCGATTCTCCTGCTCCTTGGATGCTGCCTGACCTGCTGCGCTTTTCCAGCAACACATTTTCAGCTCTGATCTCCAGCATCTGCAGTCCTCACTTTCTCCTACTTCATATTCCACCAACAACCGTGTAACCTCACTCTCTTGACTTTTTATTTAATGACTACATTTCACGAGATCCCCAAGCTGTTTGGTTTAAACTCTTAAATTAATAAAAAGACTATTTGATTGCCTCTAAAAGTCACTACTTCAGTAGCGAGAGTACCAAGACCTCAAGTCACTCTTTGTAACTATATGCCTCCCAGCCAGAAGCATCCTAGGGAGTCTGCACTGCACGGGCAGCCCAATGACTGAATATCTGACGCTCCACCTAACAGACTTGTGCAAGAGCCGGGAAAGGCCTAGGAGATCGACAATATCCTCGACTCTCATCCAGGAAAGGCCAACCCGAGCTCAAAACCCCACAGAGCAATGAAGGAAAGGGGAAACAGGAAGAGGAAATCGTCCAGATTCAAGTGAGTAAGCCGTTTAACTAACTCTGCATTCAAAAGCACACAATCACTTAAGGGAAAAGAAATCAGAACAAATTCAGACAAGGAAGCAAATAAAATATGAATAACATGGAAAATGAGCAACACAAGAGTGAAATACTGCCAGAAATCTGAAAGAAAAGTGCTTGAAATCCGCTGATGAATACAGATTATCTTAGAGTATTAAATACAATTATTATTTTACATGAAATAGAGTCAATCCCTGCCCACCCTGAGGGATATACTCACTCAGCCATGGTGCAATCTTCACTACCTGATCCCTCGCTGCCGCGAGTTTGTTACATTTCAGCGATTAGGACCCGCCCCCTCGCTCCTATTGGACGGCCGTGAGATTGATACATCGCGTGCTGCAGGGAGGCGTGTTCTGATGGGATGGCTCGCCTGTCAATCACAAACACCAGGAAGCTGCGCAGCAACAGCGTTCGGGGGTCACTGGCCAGAACCCAGGGACCTTTGAGTTGTATGAGGTGGTCAGTCCCAGGGGGGCAGCTCAGGCATGGGTGAGCCAGTCTGTCATCACTCAGTCGCTTGCTTTTGGAATGATTAGCCTAGGCTCAGGTCAGAATCAGTTTTCTTGCAAGTCAACATGACTTAACACTTTGTGCAGGGGCAGAGCTCACAACCGGGGAGGGAGTGTGTGAATGGCATGTGGGTGGGGAGGTCAGGCTGTAACGCAGTGCTGTAAGACAATAGAACTGTGGATGCTAGAAATGATGCAAAAACAGAGATAGCCAGAGAAAATCAGCAAGGCCTGGCAGCATCTGTGGAGAGAGAGAAACAGAGTTGATGTTTTGAGTCCAGTGACCTTTCTTCAGAACTGGTCCAACAATGTTTTTGGCAGGTGTGTGTAGCCTAAGCTCACAAGTGGAGACTCCACCACGATCCGCCCTGTCCATTGATTATGAGTGGGTAGGAGGAAATGACTGTGAAAAATCAATCCTGCAGTTTCTCCACGGAAATCCCACATCATTACAATACTTTTAGTCTCCTTCTTCAGACAGGAAGGAAAATCACTTGCCTTAAATTCTGAGGTTCAGTGCAGTCCTCAGACCTGCTCACATTTTTGGGAGAGGTGGGGCACAGCTAGAAATCTGCTTAGCATCAATCCCTCCCATCTCCCTACCCACAGTGAGCAGGAAATAGGGAACAATTCTCTTATTTTGGTGGTTCAGTTAGGGGTGGGCAGTACTGGTCAGCAACACCCACATGCCACAAATGAACAAAGCAGGAATATCCAACCTGGAAGGTTTCAGGGAGATGTCAGAGGTAGGTTCTTTACACAAAATGGTGGGAGCATGGAATGCACTGCCAGCGGTGGTAGTAAAGTCAAATACATAAGGGACATTTAAGCAACTCTTGGATAAGCACATGAAAGATAATACAATAAAGGATATGTAGGTTAGTCTGATCTTAGACTAGGGTAAAAGACCTGCACAACATCGAGGGCCGAAGGGCCTGTACTGTTCTATGTTCTGAGTTGCTCCCAATGTATTCAAAAACCTTCATTAAATATGGCGACTAATGTACAGCACTCCGGATGTGGTGTCACCAGTGCTCTGCACGATCTCCATACCTTTATGCTCCTTTGTCCTTGTGATAATGGCATCTTTAGCTCTCCTAATCACTTGCTGTACCTTTTGTAATTAATACACAGTTCTGTAATATCTCACAATTTAAATAATAAGCTCCATCATTCTTCTTGGCAAATTGACATTTTTACATTTTCCCACACTATATTCCATTTGTGAGATCCTTGCCCATTCACCTAACCCATGTCTCTTTGCAGCCTCAGTGTCATCTTCACAAGTTACTTCCTTATCTAGCTTTGTGACATTGGCCAATTTAGCAGCCGTTCTCATGTTCCCTTCAAGTAATTTATACAAATTGTAAAAAATTGAGTCCACAGTACTAATCCCTGTGGCACATCTTGCCAATCAGAAAATGACTCATTTATGCCTCTTATTTCCTGTGAACTAGCTAATCTTCTATTCATGCCAATATGTACCCATACACCAATCAGCTTTTATTTTCAGTAATAACCATGGATGTAGAACGATTTCAAATGCATTCTGCAAATTTATATACAGTACATCCACTAATTCATGAAAAAGCTCCAATAATTCTTTTGTAATAAATGCCAATATGGCATTTACCTTTCAAAGTGCTTACTACACCTACATATTTGTTTTCAGTGACTATCAATATTTCCCAATCCCTTACCATTAAAGGAAAACTCTGCACTTGCATAACTTCATACTTATCCACACTGTATTCCATTAGCCTTGTTCATGCCCATTGAGTCACATTATCCAAATTGGTTTGAAGTTTCATTGCAACATCCTTACAACACAGTCCCAAGTATTTTTATGACAATGACAAACTTGGAAATATGAACACTTGGTTCCCACATCCAAATCATTGATACAGATTGTTAACAGCGGAAGCCAAGCACTGATTATATCCTGAATGACCTAATTATTCAAGTTTGGTTTTCCCTCTGTTTACTGATCCTTAATCCATGTCTACATATTACCCCCAATTCCATGTGCTTTTGTTTTTTAACCTCCTGAGACCAGAGCAGAAACCTTTCAAAAGTTCAGATATGCTAGTTTCCTCTTATCTGCTCTGCAAGTGCCATCATTGAAAAACCTTACCAGAGGTTTGTCAAATTTCTTGCATCTTCCTCCCTAAAGATAGACACAAAGTAATTATTTAGATTCTCTGTGATTTCCTGAATTGTCATAATGAGATAAATTGCTGTCTTTGCCAGCGCTACTCCAACATTGCTCTTTGCTAATTGTTTCCTTTTTACATAATATAGTCACATAATATAGTCAGTCTATTTTCAATTTTCTTGTTAGTTTATATTCATATTCCAATTTCATTTTCTTAATTGGTTTTTTTGGTCGTAGGTTTGGGCAAATTTCACAAACTAAGACCTATTGTTCATTGTGACTGTACTGTTAACTCACTGTTAATCTGTTAATCATGGTTGGTTCACTTTTTCTGTTCAGTTTTTGTGTCTTAAAAGAATTGTAGACATTTATTGCAAATCCCATATTACTTAAATATTAGAAACTGCCTGTGTCATACTTTTAATGTAGTTTCACATCCACCACAGTCAGCTTGCCCCCATGCCATCATAGTTTTCTTCATTTAGATTTAAGACCCTAATCTCAGACTAAACTACATTGAATTTTTCATCAAATTTGAAACTATCACATTGTGGTCACTCTTTCCTCAAGGAATTTTGCCAAGGGTTTACTTAGCCATTTCTCTTTGCATAATACTAGATCTGAAGTAGCCTACTCCCAAGTTAGTTCCTCAACACACTGATCCAGATAACCATCCTGTTCATTTCGGGAATTTATTTTTCACGGTCTTGGTGTTTATTGGATTTACCCAGACTTTAAGCACAATGAAGGCACAATGAAGAATTGATAGGTTGCCCTTGTTACCTGTAGCTCCATTTGATTTATACCAGATTCCACATTATCATTACTGTTTAATTACCTATAGACAAATCCTACCAATATTTGCTACCATTGCTGAGCTCCACCTGAATGGATTCTACAACTTGTTCTTCTGATCATTGATTCTCTCACTAATGTACCAAACCCAACCTTTATCATCAACACTGCTCCCTTCTTTTTTCCTTACCATCCTTAATGATTAGTATTAATTTCCAATCCTTGGTCACCGCGCAGTCACATTTGTTATGATAATTTATATCGTACCCATTTGCTTCAATCTGTGCCATTAATTCATGTACCTTATTACAAACAGTGATATTTTTGTGCCTTTTAACATTATTCCATATTTTGACTATTTGTTGGTGACATTTCATTGTGCTGCCTTCATCTTCTATTAATTTTCTACTTCCCTTTATCAGCTGAGTTTCTCTCACATCCAACTCCCTCACAGACTGCCATTCATCACACATACTAACTTACATTCATACAAATACTTTCATTCCAGTGTAACCATTCAAATGTGCACTATGAGAATGTATCACATAAGGCAAAAGCCCGATGAAGGGCTTTTGCCTGAAATATTGATTCTCCTGCTCTTCGGATGCTGCATGACCTGCTGTGCTTTTCCAGCACCACACTTAAGATAGAAAATCTCTCAACCTTTTTTGAAAAGCAGCAGTTCTCAAAGTATCCTGGAAAAGATCATAAAAGTTCATTCTCGGGATTAGGAGATTGCTGGTGGAACCAGTATTTATTGCCTATCCATTGTTGAGAAGATAGTGAGCTACTTTCTTGAACCACTGCAGTCCATTTGCTATTTATACACCCACAATGCCATCAGAGGGGGAATTTCAGGTTTTCACCCAGTGACTCTTCAATCAACAGTTAAAAGCTCTAGAACAGGTTATTAAGTTATTTTGCTGTTTGTGGGATTTGCTGTGCACTTTTTCAGTCCCATGCTTTCCCATACTGACGAACAGTGTCTACGCTTCACAAGTAACCTGCTGGTTTTGAACCATATTGTAGCATTTAAGGGTCATACAGACATAATATAAATGAATTTATTTTACCAGCTGAACTGAATATTACTTGAAAATATTTACTGTGCTATTTTCTTTTACAGAACTTGGAAATATATCACCGTTCCTTCACTATCGCTGGGTCTAAATCCTGGAATTCCCTCCCTAAAAGCATTGTGGTCAACCCACAGCAGGTGGACTGCAGTGGTTTAAGAAAGCAGCTCACCACCACCTTCTCAAGGACAACCAGGGAGAGGCAGTAAGTGCTGGCCCAGCCAGTGATACCCATATCCCATGAAGGAGTAAAAACAATAAGTTTTACAGGAAGTAGCAATAAAAAAAAAGGACACGTTTCTTTTGCTTATGCTCTGGTTGTACCTTTATTGTTACCTCATTCACTAAACAGTTCAGTAGTGCAGTTACACAGTTAGTTATCTGCATTACACGTCTATGCTATACAGCGAATGGATTATAATTAGTACAAATAAACGAAATATTTACATTTTTAAGTCTTTATACCTTAAGCTTGGTTCAACACATATTTACAAAATAAAAATTATGAACGTGTAGCCACCCTAACAAAATATAATAAATAATGTACAGTGTTGATGCACTCCTCAGAAGGGTCTGGCGTTGACAGGAAGCACTATAAATGATTCCCAACTAAAATGATCTTTAAACTACAATGGATTGTGGTTAACCAGCCACAACAGACAATATTAAAATTAGAAAAACACAGGTAAACTCCCGATTACCAGCACATTCAGTAAACCTACAAACAGCAGCTACGGTAGCTTTCCCTTTAATTGCACTCATTGTTTGAGGGAGACTGTATAACACATCAATTGATGTACAAGTTCTTCACATAATCAAACTTACAAAATAATTCAATCCCAGCATAAAACAACATATTGGTGTAGATTTGACAATTAGTTTTACCATTTTCAAATTAAGCAAAATGCTCTTTAAAAAATAACACTAATTTGCAGTAGTTTCGAAAAACAAATCCAATTGTTCAAATGTTGCAACTTTATTCTGAACTTTCTACCTTCCTTAAAAGGGTATACAGTCTCTCTCAAATAAAAGTGGTTCTATGTTTCATATCTCAATGTGCAGTATTGGTGAAAGGGCTCTTAAGCTAAGAAACAAAATACACAATGACCCACAGCAATTTTTACTCTTTTCCTAAACAATTACTTCTTAAACGGTGTGCAACTTACTGCAAACAATTCATACAAAATAAATAGTGCATTCATCATGCACCAGCTAAAAAGCTAGAAATGCGAGGGGAGTGTCGGGAGAATCTTTGCTTTGATGATGTATGTTGAACAAGTGAACAGATTACTGGCCTTGATGAAAACTGGGTTCACTGTGTCAGAGTTGGGAGAGGAATGGCAATAATAAAACATGTGTGCTTGCATTTACCAGATTTCAAACACATCAGTAATAAAGTAAAGAATGCCCGCTATGCCTGTTCTGTGGGTTCGAATTATTCAGGTGAACAGGTATTTGCAGATCCACCTGGATTTCTTATCACGAATGAAAGGCCAAGTGTTTTTGTTAAACATGCTCTGTCACAAGTGTCCTTTATTTGACAAGTCTGATTTACTGATGGGTTGACACATTTGGCTACCCAAATAATGTATTTGAAAGTCAGTCAGCAAAAAAAAAAATGTGCTTATAAAAATCTGAACACAATTTCTTTTAATTATACAGATGGCCAACTCACCAGGCAGAATCAACCTTACGTTTCATGTGATTTCATACATTAAGAACTGCTCAGCCTCCTGAAAAGGCTTTGAGATTTAAGAAAATTGTAGACTTTACTGCTCCTGTATTTTTAGTCTTAAATATTTTCATTAAAAAAGTGAATTAATTCAGTCATTGGATTACAATTTATATTTTAAATGAAACAATTACAAGCTTATACTAAATTGTACATAATATCCTATGGGAATTTTGTCTAATTTTGGTTTGGTATTAAAAGGTATACAGTGCTGCTTACATTTAGAAGTAGCTGGAAACATTATGTTAAAAGTGCAAGATGTGCAAATTTGGTATCCAGTGTGGAAAGTAAAGACATCGAGCTTATTTTCCACAGTATCCTTCATTCATAAGTTTATCTATCAACTTCATCCAAGAATGTGACTATCTTAACTACCCAATAGCCAGCTCACACAGTATTAATTTCAAATATCTTGAAATTAGTGGATTAAATGACTAGTCTTATTTTTCGGACACTGAAGCATTAGCTGGCTAAATGTATAGTGCATTCACTCCAATCAAATAAATACTTTTCATACTGTCCATGCTTTAGAGGTTGTCTGGCCTCTGGCATGATGCACCTCACCATGTGCTCTCACCATGATGCACCTCACCATGTGCTCTCACCATGATGCACCTCACCATGTGCTCTCACCATGATGCACTTCACCACGTGCTCTCACCATGATGCACCTCACCATGTGCTCTCAAGTTGGCTGACTTCAGGCACATACACGGTGGTTCTACATTTTAAACCTCCCTTACTGCAATACAATATACATTCACATTTAGAGCTACAGACCGCATCTTCAAACTTCATTACAATTGCCGATAATAAATAATGGGTTCTTCCGATATTGGAAGTCACGTTGTGACTCATGGAAAACCACCAACTTTTAATTTAGCTTCAGCTTTCATAGTTCAGAAATTTAAGTACAAAACTGATCCAAAGTTTTTTTTAGTAATGTTTAACTCCATTCACAGCACAAGATATAGCTGATTAGGTTTTTAGCAAAAATATTACACTGTATAGTCCATTAACAATAAAAGCCACGCAGCTGAAATAGTTAAATAATCTGCTGTAATGCGATTGCCTACATTATGCATACCATAACCCTATAGCCAAAAATGTTGGACCACTAACACTACAAACTAAAAATTTAGTCAGTCTTAGATACCTCCACTGTCATGTCAGTGCAGGCCATGACCTGGAGGTTTGCAAGCCTCAGACATGTCTCCATTCTTTTGCCTCCATTCTTTAATTTTTTTTAATTAAGCTAACACTTTTAAAATGCACAGAAAAATACAAACATATTAATCATCAATAGAAGAATCTATTTGATAAGTGTGGCTTGTTATTTGATTTCCCAGGTTTGTGGATGTATCTAATTCCACTCAATCCATATTGCAAAAGCATGCGATGAAATACAAGTTTATATACTCAAATTAGAAAAACCTCACATACAAATGGTATGCATTTACTTTAAAATCTGCAGCATGTTTCCATATTCCTTTCAAAAGCGCTTCAATCCTTTTATACAAATTCAATTTTAAAACTCTGGTGAAGACAGAGCAAGTGAAGTTGTGAATTTTGGAGATAGGATGTTCACAAATGATAGAAACTCTAGGTGCTGTAGCTTTCGTTTGTCTGATTTCAGTTGTTCAAAGCAAAGATTCGATATTTCCCCTTCTCATTTCATAGCACAGTTCCTTCGGCAATAAAACAAAATTGTAAACAGTACACTAATCAATTATTACCAGAGAAATTCTCACTTTTGATGTGCCAAGGCAGCTTACATTCTGGTAACTCCTGTTGTAAACAATTCAAGCATCAATATGTTTCTGTATACCATTAGATTATTAATGTCCCATGTTTCTTCACTTGACATTAGCACATAAACTAGCTTAAAGTTTCCTGGTAACCATCAGTGGGCAAACTGCAAGAATATCCAGTAGATAACCCCCATTAGGATCCCTTTTGATCAAGCTCTACTTCTGCAGCTCATGGTCAACAGTTATTGATAAGAAAAAGTGCATATATACTGTAAAAATAAATCTGCAGCAATGCTAATTTGCCTGTGCTGGTTTGCTAAATGTGATATAATTACTACTGCATGCGACCACGTAAGGTCTGTGTGCATTGTACAATTACACTTCATTTTTGTTTAGAATTATTGGAGAGTGTTTTCATGACACACATTAGAATGCAGCTACAATACATTCAAAGTACACGTTTCCTGTGCAGCAACATGAAAATAGCTAGAGGGAAAAACCCTACGACAAACAAAGCTCTTTGGAGATGCCCAGGGAAGCCTATATTATCCTGTTGGGCCAGATAGAACAGATGAAGGATAAGACTATTGACTGTTTTTCCTATTAACCAAGCCTGGCAAAATGCCAAATGATTGCCAATCATATCCTAAATGCTTTCAACTTTTTCTAATAAATAGTTTGCATGTCATCACATTCCATTGTGTTTTCCCTCCACAGAATCTAATCAACCTACAGTTATACAAATTTGTGCAATTTATTTTGGCTATCGGTTGACATCTTTAACTCAAAATTAATGAGAAATACTGACATGCAATTGTCTGTAAACGTGGTTGCGCTCAACTTGTGTATTATATACCTTGTTTGGTGGAAAGGATAATGCATTTGGCAAAGGATGTTTTAGCAGACACCTCTTAGGGATGCATCGGTGACAGTCAAGATACAAAATGGTTTGCAAAAACTGAAAATCATTCTAAAAATGTACAACTTCAGAGGAATAATGAGGAATGAAATCCTAGTCCCTTCGACCAAATTTATTCTTGGTTAATCGTAGAGACTGAAATACATTAGAGATGATCTCGTGATGAGACGTTGAGAGGACTGCCTTAACATCTGTACCTTAAATGCTGCATTTAATTCACTGGTACAGACAGGTGTGAATACTGGTCCACAACTTTAACAGAGTCCTATTTATCATTTGCTACTTTCTAAAATGCACCTTGTTTTGAAATAGCAACTTTAGCTGCAGAGTATCTGGTGGTTAGAGGCCAGCAATTAAAAGGGTCAGCAAGTGCCTGATTGTGACTTTAAGGATAAGTCTGCAAATTTATTTGTAATGCAAGTGGTCATATGCAAGAATACAGCATGGCGCAGGATTTGTAGAGTACTTTCAACTCTCCATCTGGCACAGCAGTGATGTGGAATTACTTGACCTTGGGTCAGTTATTCTGGGATACTGCTGCTGATTAATGATGATTATACTGTAAGGAACTATTTAGGCATCTCGTTCTATCACTTGGAAGTGAGGAACATGTGCATTGTTGGAAGTCCAGAAAGCAATTTGCGAAAGTCTGCTGTTATCTGCTTTGCACCAAGGTAAGGAGGAGCAACCTCGGGCAAATGTACCCCCCTGGATACGCATGCATGCAGAAAATAGATAGATAGGAAAGGAGGCAGGCCAACCATTGCAGTGTGTGCTTACAGCAGCAGCAAAGCCAGACTGTGGTCTTCCTGCTACTCATTACTTCACCAAACTGAGCGGGCTAGCTTTCAAGATTGGCTAGTTTTCCTACTAAGTAGTAGGACTGCACTTCCTCAGAGTGGGCTTCACCCTAGTGTCACCAATCCACAGTTAACAATCCAGGAAATTTCGCAACTGATGCAATCATCAAAAACGTCCCGTCTAAAACGACCTGGCAGCTGTGATGTTCTAGAATGCTGGAGATCACCACACGTAATATTCCAGAACACCGTATTCCTGAAGGTATTTAGGCTACTGCCTATCAGAGGAAGAGCCAAAACTGCTATTTTCCACTTTATCTTACAGCTACATACGCCAAGGGCCAGTTGCAATTACCCCATGGTTTGCAAATTAAAGGCTACAGTTTGACAGGAAACACAGACAAGGACATCCTACAGACACAAGAAGAAAGCAGAAATGGAACGTGTTGAGAATCATGCACACACTCAACTATTTTACAACATGCTACTACGAGATCTGGAATGGATGTAAAGAAAAAGCGATATTTTGTTAACTAGAAAAAAAAAGGTGCTTAGATAGAGTGTTAAGCCACGTGTACATGAGAAACCGTCAAGAATCACAAAAGGTTAAGAACAATTCTTCTACGTTTGAAAGGCAAGTCAGAATTGTTACTTCATTTCTTGCCTTTGGAGAAAGGATTTTTCTTTTACATCATTTGTTGCCCTGAACGTCTCCTAGCGAGTTTTGACCTAAAGAAAGCAAAAATAAAATTTATTGCAAGAGGCTTGTGATAGCATCAATTCGTATCATTATAAAAATTATATGCAGTAATAAACCACCCACCGTGCATCAAGGTAGCATTAGTAAACAAATACGGTAATAAGCCAAATATGTTTTATACAATGAACTGCACATGAAAAATTAAGCATGATATAATTAAGGATAGTTTTGTTTATTTTATTCTTTCATGGAATGAGAGAGATACTGACAAGTCCAGCATTTGTTTCCCATCCCTAGGTACTCTTGAACTTAATGGCTCACTCAGCTAGAGTCAACCATCTTGCTGTGGTCTGCAGTCACACAGAGGCCAGACAGGGAAAGGACATCAGATTTCTTTGCCGAGAAAAGACATTAGTGAACCAGATGGGGGTTTACAACAAATCAGTGATAACTTCACAATAGCATGACAGAGATCAACTTTATAATTCCTGATTTATTCATTGAATTTAAATTCCACCAGAATTAGCTTGGGTCTCTGGATGCTGAGCTTAGCAACAATTGCCACTGTCCTCCTAAATAAATAAAGATTCATCAATAAGGAGGTTCAAAATTCAGCATTGCTGAAAGAAAAGGCTTTCATTTTGCACTCTTCAAGTCAAGTGACAAGAAAGTCAAATTTTAAAGGAAGCAACAGTTCATACCATAGAAGGGCAGGGTGCTGGTTGGTTGGCAAGTCAACTCTGATCGGTCAAAATGTCACCATGGCAAATGCACCAGGAATCTACTAACCTTAGGTTTTTGTTTAATTCAAAAAACGCCAAAGACCTGCAATATTCTTGATTCTGCAGAGAACAGGTCCCTGCTCATGAACAAATACATTTCTTGATCAAACAGTTGGTTTTAAGGGAGGAAAGAAAGGAAGAGATTTGGAGAGATTTAGGGAGAGAGTTCCAAAGCAGTGCCTGGAAATCTGAAAGCAAGTGATCACACAAAAAAAAGTAAATGACATGGCTGAAAGAAATGACTGAAAAGTACTGCAATGGGACTTTAATCTCCCTTTAATCACAAAATCATATTTGTATATTTGGTGACATTAACTCGAATGTTTTTCCTGCAGCCTTGTCAACGTCAGCATCAGGATCAATGGCTGTCATGTCACACAGTGTAGAATAGAGAGAGAATTCAACTTTCCCTAATGTTATAATATTTTGTTTAATTTAAAAACATATTTTTCTAATCAACTTGTTCAGGGATGTTGCTCCACACCTCTGCCGTAGGTGGGACTTGAACCCAGGCCTCCCAGTCCACAGGTAGGGGCACTACCACTGCAATCCCCCCCACTAATTTTCTCACTTTGGACAGGGCACCTATGACTGCACTAAGTCATTAATCGCCCATCATCTTTCATATGGCTTCTCATGTAACTATCAATTTAATATCAATTTGTGGCAAATTGCAGAGTTCAACCGTGCCCACTAGAACCTGAGTTCAAGACTATTTCAATTTGACCGTTCAGAGCTAAATATCTCAGTATTGTCATCCATGTCTGATGCAAAAGGAAAACTTGCTGACTCAATGGAGTCCCACTTTGACTTGATGCCTGAAAATTCAAGAGTTGGGCATAAAAGTGAATGACCTTAGTGGAATATTATAATGAATACAGGCAAAATAGATAGCGCCTGTCTTTATATCGTTTTATTGCCCCCTTGTAGGAGACAGGCAGTCATAAACCTTGGACACCAGTGACCGGAACATTGGACATTTTGGTTTCATCTGTGCAGTCTCTCTCCCAGGGCAGTATCAGTGCTATTTCAGAAATTACATTTTGGAAATGAATAGTGGACATTAGGGGAAATAATGCAGTATAGTTAGAGATAAGCATTTACTTACAAACTGCCATTTTATAATTAATTTTTTAAAAGCCTCGTAAAGTATAGAAGTAGCATGTATACAATGGAGGGTTATGAATGTGAAGGGAAAAACAAATTGATTGCCCAGTGTATATTTTTAAATGAACTCCTGAGTATGGTTATAAATAGATCTAAATATAGAAAGATACTGAAGTGTAAAGAGGGCTTTTATTTTGAAATTGAACAAACCATGACCTTTAAAATATCCTTCAATATCTTTTCATTGCATTGTCAAAGAAAAATAGAGACTACAGCATGAGATAGCTGATCAAACATCAGTTGTGAATCAATTAAAACAGGAATTGTCACTACAACAAATTAAAACCACTCACTCCATCATACTTCATGACTAATGCATCAAAATCGTGGAACTCCCTCCCTCCCTCCTAACAGTCCTGGATCAGCTCAGAAAGATGGCTTTCCCTTATCTCTCAAGGGCAATAAATGGCACCCATACCTCATGACAATGCATTCTCTCTCATCACAGACACAGTCACTACTGCAATTTATTCTCTTTCGTGGAATGTAGGCCATACAAATAGCTTTGTTGTCATTTATAATTGGCCTTGAACTAAACAGCTTACTAGACCATTTCAGAGGGCTGTTAAGAGATAACTGCTTTGCTGTGGGTCTGGAGGCCTGACCAGGTAAGGACGATAGGTTTCCTTTCCAAAAGGAAATTCGTGATCCAGTTATGATCTTACAATAATGATTGCTTCAGGGCCATCACTGAGACAAGCATTCAATCCCAGAATTAGTATCAGAATTGTAATCCCATCAGCTACTGTGGTGGGTTTGAACCTGGGTCCCCAGTTGTCTGGGTTTCTGCATTACCAGTCCAGTAACATGACCACTATAACACCACCCTCATATATCAAGATTACCAATACAGAAAAGCTGGTTATTAATTTGACTTGATTAAACTGCCTCCCAAAGTATTGTTTCCCAATTAAATTGAAAATGTATTCACTTGATTTGCTTCTAATGACGAGATAGTCTAAATATCCTATTTTATCTAAGCATGAGAATGAGGGTAATTTCTACTGAAAAGTAAGTGAATAGTTTACCTGATTGAACCAGCTAACAGTGGATTGAAAGCATACAACCAGTCGTACATATCTTTGTCGTTGCTTGCTTGCAGAAGTATTCCGCGATGTTTTGTGCACACTGCAAACGTGTTCGATGTCTGCACAGCACAAACAAACAAAAAAATTATTTACTGGGGCTCTTGAAGCCAAAGTTTGTAGCTTCTTTCACTTTTAACGATTTCAGAAGATTGTTACAACGTGACCCTCCCCCATAATAACTAATAGTGTATTTTCACTGTTAATTCTGACTGTTTTGATTTCTCTGCAGAACGTGCTGCATTTTTAGCAAGGTGTAGTCCCATAGGCAAGAGTCCCCTCAACCAAGTGGCTAATCTTTATGGGTCTGGATGATTTGATTCTGGAAGTATAAGAAGCTGGCCCTGTTCTCATCTGACATCGATGCAAATGCTCTTCCCAGCATGTGTTACAGGGTAGCAATCTAAATTTGGCCCCCCCACACCACAGACTGTTGGCACCATAGCCAAGATCAACTAAATCAGACCTGAGAAAGGGTCAATCCAAAGACTCCCTATCTGTATGCTCGTTACATTTTTACGTGTCTTTACAAACAGAGGCTTGGAGGAAGTATTCAAGTAGTTTTACTTGAAATGTCTTGCATAGCTGTAGAATCTAAACACTTTATGGTTGTAAAGTGAGATTAAGGAAGAAGAAATGGAACATGAGGATCACTGGATTACCAGAGTTCGTGAGTAGGGTCTCTCAGAAATCTAGCAGCCAGTATTCTCTCAGAATTAATTCTGAACTCCTGGTGAAGGTTTACCAGACTGAGTCCTGGGATAGTAAGACTGATGTCTGGAGACAGACTGGATTGGTTGGGACTACATTCACTGGTGTTAAGAAGAATGAAGGCCGACATCAAAGAAACCTATAAAACTCTAACAGGACGAGCAGGAAGCATGTTCCTGTGTGTGTGTGTGTGTGTGTGTGTGTGTGTGTTGGGGGTGGGGTCACAGTCGAAGGATAGGGGGTAGGCCATTTATTACTGAGATGAGGAGAAATATCTTCACCCAAAGAGTGGGCAGCCTGTGGAATTTTCTGCCACAGAAAGTGATTCAGGCCAAAATATTGAAATTTCTTAAGGAAGAGACAGATATAGTCCTTAGGGATAAAGGGATCGAAGGGCATGGGGAGACAGGGAAACTGGGACTGAGTTGGATGATTGGCCATGATTGTATTGAATGGCAGAGCAGGTTCGAAGGGCTGAATCGCCTACTCCTGCTCCTAGGTTTTGATATTCAATCCTCGGTGTGGCTTGTGGATCTTAACGATGTGAGCTTCCCAATAATTGATTGGAAACATTACGTCATAACAAATGCCTTGTTCTTTGCTGGTGAAAATGTACATAAGCAATATAACAATTTACTGACCTTTAACATAGCCTGTTGATCCTCACTGTACTCCACCTGGGCTGTAGACAAATTAAGAATGCCTCTTTCCACAGGGTCCTTATCACTATTGTAGATAAACACATATGGACGACGGATAGCAACGTAATGCTTCACCCAAGAATTAGACTGTGGTTCCATGAAATGCAGATATCCTTTCTTCGACACCACGGGACTACAGCATATCAGAAGAATCACAGACACATTTACAAAGTGCTTGTAACTTGGAATAGGTTGGAGTAAATAAACTGGAGAATCTCACCAGACGCTCTTACCCAGTCCTGATCTCCTCAATGTCAGGAAGCAGGTTCAGAAATTCATTCTTCCCCGCTCTGGCAAGGTATGACGTTTCGACTCGAGAAACCATGGAGAAGCCGTCAAATTCCACACACGGACTAGAAGATCTCGAGTTGGCCTCTGGAGTCCTGAAATACAAACACAGTCTCAGGTTACATAGGAGCAAGAAATACAACTAGGAAGTGCTGGAGGAACTCAGCAGATCACTCAGCACATGTGGAGAGAGAAACATGTGTCCGGTAGGAACTCCATGGAAGCAAGGCCTGAAATGCTCAACTAAACAAGTCCCCATGGTATTGTGGAGCTTGACTGTTACATATTGTGGGAAACAGAGTCTGGGATAGCCATGCAAGAATGCAAGTTCTTCACAAGGTGGTGAATCAACAAAAACGGCACTGAATCAGAATCATTGGCACTTTATTATCGAGGAGATAGTGAGGACTGCAGATGCTGGAGAGTCAGAGTCGATAAAGTGTGTTGCTGGGAAAAGGTACAGCAGGTCAGGCAGCATCTGAGGAGCAAGAAAGTTGAAGCTTTGGGCACGATCCTTCATCAGGACTTAGTTATCTCTCAAGTCTTCACTACTGAAGATTTTGTTACAAATAAGTCAGAATAGATGACAAAAACAATGTAGGGATCTAAGTTGAGATGAAGACAAGTGGTCCAATTAGGTTTTACATCTGTGTGTTAGGTGGCCCTGGAATGTTGATATCTCCAGCAACACAATGAGGCTTAATTCATCAACTTTCAAGATGATTTGGAATGGCTGATAGCCCATGATTTGACAAGCTATGTATCCAGACAGAAATGAGTCAAAGAGAGGTTCAGGCACTGAGGATAGAAAACTGGATTCTGCTGCTCATTAGAAACAACAGGATATAACAAATAGGCTGTGCTTTTGAACTGTCATGTGACCAAGGTGCTCTTTTCTTTGAATGTAAGCCAAACCACCAAAGTAGCAAACTGAATTTACAGTGACACAGGGAGCTGTTTACAGGGAAAGAGGAGAAAAGAAAACCCACTAGGAACTTGGAAAGTCAGATTTCAGTTCTTCCACCAATGGTTCTGAAATTAACTTCATTAATTTCAACCCAACTCTGTATGGTGCAGGAGACACAGTACAAAATTGCTTACAGCCATACAGTGGGAAGATGCACGTCGGTGCAGGGGGGGATATTTGAGTTTGAGATTAATGCACATTGTTGCAGGGTTTTCTCTTCCATGCTTTTTGTTTTCCTTCTCTTTGTCAGTATCAGTCATACCATTCAACAAGGGTGAAACTAGTCCATTTTTCACTGTGGGTTACCTTCAAAGTTGATTAGCATTAAAAATATCAATTTTTTTTGTAGACTTACTTCTGATCAACGGAGTTACACCGGGAGTCTGCGAGCGATGGACAGGTGGAGGAAGGAGTGAGCGTGGTGCTGCTGAAACTGGATACAGAAGCATCGCGGCCAATCGGAGAGTTTACATCTGAAAGCTGAAACAAGCAGCATTTAGAAATCCCTGTCTGACTACACCAATACAAGAACAAACTCAGCTTAACTTGCCTTGAAACAATTTAAGATCTCAAAGTAATATTACGTGTGGTATATCACAATACACAACTATTTCAGAGAAATTAAAACTTCAAGAATTGATGGGTTTTTTAAATGATCGCAAAGTACGAGGATTGGTTTGCAGAATGACAAGAATTTACAATCCTCAAAATTACATTTGCTTTCTCCTCAGTGACCAAAGAATATTCTTGGAAAATAATATATTGGCAAACCAATATTCCTAACTACAGATGCATCAAGAAACCTGACACCTAATGCACCTGTAAAAAGGCAGAAGTCACATGACATCAGGTTATAGTCCAACAGGTTTAGTTGAAATCACAAGCTTTCACAGTGCTGCTCCTACATCAGGTGGTGTCAGGGAAATGTAGAAGCAGGGAAATAGCATTTCCAGGTCTTCACTTAGTACTTATCTCAATGACACAACACTGGACAATCCCTACAGTTTGGGAGCAGGCCATTCAACCCATCGAGTCCACACCAACTTTCCAAAGAGCATCCCACCTAGACCCATCCCTGCCTACCCTATCCCTGTAATCCTGCATTTCCCATGACTAACCCATTTAAGCCTGCAAATCCCGAGACACTGAGCAATTTGATTTGCACATCTTTGGACTGAGAGGGGAAACTGAAGCACCCAGAGGAAATCCATGCAGATACAGAGAATGTCTGTGCAGAGTTTGCACAGTCACCAGAGAGCAGAATTGAACCTGGATCTCTGGCGCTGTGAGGCAGCAGCAGCAACGCTAACCACTGAGCCACGGTGAGGCTGCTCCATATCGAATGTAAATAACTTGTGGTCTATCAAAGATCAAC
Source organism: Chiloscyllium plagiosum (assembly GCF_037043375.1). Lineage (NCBI taxonomy): Eukaryota > Metazoa > Chordata > Chondrichthyes > Orectolobiformes > Hemiscylliidae > Chiloscyllium > Chiloscyllium plagiosum. The sequence continues at coordinate 6,224,184 of NW_028270175.1, forward strand.
ATAAACTGTTCTGTAGCATTTTCAGGATGTCAGTCATAGTTAGGTATGCTTGTATTTACCTTGCTGTCACTGATGCTGCTGCAGACTTGATTGAATTCTTTATTAAAGGTATGCATTAGAAGTCGCAAGCACTGAAACAAAAAAGATTATTGCACATTAAGGTCATTACAACCAGGCAGGAATTAGATCATAGAGTCAGAGCTGTACAGCACAGAAACAGATCCTTCAGTCCAACTCATCCGTGCCGACCAGATTTCATAAATTAGTCTAGTCCCATTTGCCAGCACGGGAGGTCAATATTGGGAAGCATGTTAGACAAAAGTGCTGAAGTACGAGATATATTTGCTTTGGATTACTAATTTAGCTTCTGCAAATTTGCATGAGGGATAAAGCAGTAGCTACGCAGATTCTTTCAGTTGCAATGGGATTCACTTTCCGAAAAACATTATCCCCAAGACCAGCTAGGTTGAATAGATCCACAATGTGTGTTCCTAGAAAGAGAAACTGGGAGAATTGGCAGACAAGCTCAAGAGGAAATGGTAAGAACATTCTGATGTGAAAGCCTCCCCTACCTGCACAAAGAGCCTGAGAAAAGCAGCTACATAAGCAGAACCAATAATACCTTCCAAAAAAAAAAGGAACTGGGCACAGATTTTGAAAAGGAAGCTTTTGTCGGGCCACTAGAAATGAAATGGTTGAACTAATGGGACAACTTTTCTTTCAAAGGCACTGGCATTATGGGCCAAATGGTCCCCTCATGTTCGATTCAACGATTGACAGAAAAACATTGTAATGGAGGAGGGCAGGTAGTGCTCTACTTGATGTTTCATCACCTCTTTATTTGGACCATAAATCCAAAAGAAATTCACAAACTCTCTTAAGTATAAAGATCTTGCTAATTGCTCCATTTTGCACATTTTTTTTGCAATAAACCAAGTTTGAACGTTTCATTTAAAACAACAAAAAAGTGTTTTATTGTTATCATATGTAGCAAAAACAAAAACATCACTCGCTCTCAGGATTGCACCAAGAGTCACTGTAACTAGGCACTGCAGGATGTACCAGAATAACCAGACTGATTGTCTTTTTAGCTTCCTGGGTCAATGAGGATGTGTTTGCCCACTGTCCTCTGCTTCCCTACAAATTAGATTAGATTAGATTACTTACAGTGTGGAAACAGGCCCTTCGGCCCAACAAGTCCACACCGCCCCGCCGAAGCGCAATCCACCCATACCCCTACATTTACCCCTTACCTAACACTATGGGCAATTTTAGTATGGCCAATTCACCTGACCTGCACATCTTTGGACTGTGGGAGGAAACCGGAGCACCCAGAGGAAACCCACGCAGACACGGGGAGAACATGCAAACTCCACACAGTCAGTCGCCTGAGGCGGGAATTGAACCCCGGTCTCTGGCGTTGTGAGGCAGCAGTGCTAACCACTGTGCCACCGTGCCGCCCAAATAGTAAGGCAAACTTATGAACATGCTGTGTGGGGAACCATGACTGTGAATCTACACAAAAAAAAAATTTCGGAATATTTTGGGAGAGGGCTAAGGGAATCAATAAAATGCTGGCATTTAATTCACAATCGATCACTTCTGAGCAGAAAGAAATGGTCACTGCAGTCGAAATAAATGCAGAGGCCATTCAATTTCAATTGAATAAAACTCTCTTGAAGAGAAGCAGACAAACAAGATTTCTTCTAAAGGTAACTTCCACTAAAATAAAGTTCCAAGTTCTGGATGTAGGTTTGCTCGCTGAGCAGGAAGGTTAGTTTTCTGACGTTTGGTCACCATACTAGGTAACATCAGTGAGCCTCTGGCTTCATCCAGAAACCCACTGAAGATGTTACCTAGTAAGGTAACGAAACATCTGAAAATGAACCTTCCAGTTCAGCGAGCAAACCGATATCTAGAACCTCAACCTGAACTACAAATCTTCTCAAAATTCACTAGTTCCAAGTTTGTTCTCTAGATCAAGTACCCAGACTTATACCGAAGTTGTAAACCAAAGCATCAATCTTTTTTGACTTTGCACAACGAACACTCATTCTTTAACCACCAAACGTAGATCACACAATGAGTGACTCCTGTCAGCTCTGCAATACCTTGGTTGCCAGCTCCTTCTCTCGATCGACAAGGCTCTGGATGTCAGCAGAGTCGTACCCACTGCTCTCGCTGGGCGTGACAGCGCTCTCAAATGTGGTGGTCGATATCTGTGAGGAAATGCTGGTGGAGGTGCTGAGCGTACCACTACTCATACTCGGCGAGATGGAATCGCAGAGAGACTTAGAAGTCGTCTCGCCCAGTTTCTCACGCAGCAGCAGGAGATGGCGCGTCCGCTCAACCTTGGGAAGAACACAACAGGTCACACAACTGAACGCAAATGAAAGGAAAGACGCATAATGCTGAGAAACACCTGTGCTCATCTGTCACAAGGCAAGATTTCCAGGGTGACAGGAAAAGGCAGGGGGTGGCACTAGCTGAGAAGTTCCTGCAGATAGTCAGAACAGTCATGGCAGGCAGAATGGCCTTGTTCTATGCTATAACATTCCAGTGAATCTTTGTCTCTTAGAGGAAAATTTTATAAAACAATATACATGGGAAGTAAAAGAAATAAATCTCAAGTGGTGAACAATCCACACCAAAGTTGGCAAAATCAGGTGTAAAATCATGAATAAGAAAGATATTCCCATTAGCAGAGGGTACAATAACCAGTGACATAGATTTAGTTAATTGTAGCAAGATTGGAGAGTAAGTTGTTTTCCACCCAGAGAGTTAAAACAAAGAAAATTTGCAGCCCAGGAACAGGCCCTTCGGCCCTCCAAGCCTGAGTTGAGGGGTCTGCAAGGACAGTAATAGCGGAAACCTTCATCACATTTAAAAAGCACTTGGCAATGTACAGCAAACTTTTTATTAACCAGCACCTATGGGACCAAGGGTGATCAAATATTCAGTTCATCAAGAGGTCCATATAAGCAATGTTAAAACACTCACTAAGCAATAGAAACACAACACAAGGGATGTACACATTACAGTTATATTTTATTTATAGCGTGAATCACTTAAATAATAACTTAAATGAAACTTACTGGCAGAGATCCTTTTTACTCACATTCTCCACTCAGGATAACACGACAATACATTAGACACCTGGTGTTTTCAGGTGCATAATTTTTGCCAGTTTACACAAAGTTTGCAGTACTGTGAGGTGTTAGCTAGGACCAAGAGCTGCCCTGCTGCATGAACACAATGGGCAAGTGGCCTCCTTGAGTGCCAAAACCTTTCTATTTTTTTTTTTAAAAAGCATCTAACTAACTTAATGGAATAACAATTGCCATGAGTCTTATTAAACAGGTTCCTCAGTACATATGGGAATGTCAATCCCAAACCTAAGATATTTTCCCATTCCACCTGATGTTATGACACACCTCTGGGGCAGGCAGGACATGAAACCAGACCCCCCTGGCTCAGAGATACGGCCACTCTCACTGAACCAAAAGAGCCCTAAAAAAAAAACTCCTAGCCTAATGCTCCAAGCAAAAATATACTGGAGCTGTGCTGGCATTAAATGGCATCATCGACCCAATCATTTACAGGAAAGGCTTCAGGACTCAAGCATTGCTGGTTCATTTCCAGTGTTGCCTACCAAACAAAGGAGAGACTGAGAAAGGGATACAGGGATTGAAGCAGCTAGCTTCACTGTTTATGTTACAGATAAGGAGGGAGTGAAAGAACTGTCTTTACTGGTGTGGAGAAAATTCCTAATAGGGTCTAGTACTTAATTGCACCTGCTTTTAACATCTTCAAAGACAGTTTTTAAATAAACATTTAGTATGGAGTAGCCAGATAGCTGAAATGTGTGAAGCATTACCACAATCAAAGAGCAAAACAGTACTTTAACAATTATCTTTACCTTTGGTTCCAACACACACACACACACACAATAATTACTTGAAAGAAATAAACTTATCATCTACTGAATTCCAAAGTAGGGCTCAAGGAGAGGGAACAAATATCTTCTTTCAGGTCACTGCTGCAAACTAAAATAACTTCAAAATGTAATCTGCTTTAGCGCTGGGAGCTGGAGCAGAGTGGGCTGGAGGCCTGGCACAGGTGGTCAGTGGCGTGGGAGGTTGGTCAGACCATGTTTGGAAGCCCCTGCACTGTGCCACTGCAATGTGCCGTTTATCTGCAATTTGTTTATCTGACTGTAATTGTTTACCCTCTTAACCCAATGTCTTATATTATGAATCACTGTAAGGTGATGCATCTTGTCCTTTTCATTCCTCTTTATGTATCTAAGGGTCGTACCTCGATACTTTATAACTAAGATGGTGCCATAAGAGGCACATTGTAAACGTTTCACTGTACCCCTATACTTGAGCACATGTGACAATAAAGGATATTCTATCCCATTCGAGGTCACCTAGAAACCGGTTCTGTGAAAGACATCACCCTGCAATGATAGCTAGGGTTTTCTTCCCGCTGATATTCCCTGGCCAGCTGAGAGTTTTCAGTATTTTCCGTTGGTTTTCCAGTATCCAGTGTTCCCTTTTGTTTACCTCAAGCAAGAGATCCAGTTTTTCCAGTTCCCACTGGTGTTCGAGGATGAGGCTGTCCCCACGGGGTCTCCAACCTGCTAGATTCTCTTCCCCTCGTACGTAGGCAACAGAAGTGTCCAAAATCTTTCTCCTCCTTCTTTGCATTCCTGGAGAAGAAGGAGAAAGTATTACTCCACCTATGTTAAAAACTGTTCAGGTTGCACAAACGCGACCATAATTCTAATAAACTTATTTTCACCTGCACAGACATGGAGGGACAAGAATTGAAACAGAGTTCGCCAATGGTGTTTTCTGATCATATTTTTCCAATCCATTAGGCAGCACCGTTGCTCAGTGGTTAGCACTGCTGCCTCAGAGCACCAGGGACCCGGGTTCAATTCCAGCCTCGGGCGACTGTCTGTGCAGAGTTTGTACAGGTTTCCTCCGGGTGCTCCGATTTCCTCTCAGCCCAAAGATGTGCAGGTTAGGTGGATTGGCCATGCTAAATTGCCTGTAGTGTTCAGGGATGTGCAGGCTAGGTGGATTAACCATTGGAAAATGCAGGGTTATGGGGATAGGATAGGGTTGGGTCTTGGTGGGGTGCTTTTCTAAGGGTTGAAGTGGACTCAATGGGCTGAATGGCCTGCTTCTATACTATAGGGATTGTATGTGGAGCAGGGATATTTGTGGATAACTAACTCTGCCTACTATGGAGAATTGTCATTTCATTTTCATGAGCAAAGTGCAGTACCGAATTTGCAGAACAGAAACAGTGCTGCTTCATAAGAGCACATAAAATAGCAGAAGTAGACAATGTGGCCCCTCAAGCCTGTTCCACCTATCAATAAGATCATAGTTGTTCAGTCTGGTTTTGAATTTTATTCGTATTTACCCAATAACTCCCGAGTCCTCTGTCTAACGTATCTATCCAGCTCTGACTTAAACATAGTCAATGACCCCCTACGTCCACCAGCTGCTGACTGTGTTCATGTTCCATGTAAGCCTCCTCATAACCTAATTTACAACAATCCCTATCAATAGCCATTTCTCTCCCCCTCACATTTTTATCCAGGTTCCCCTCAAATATATCCACGGCCAGAAACACATTTAGTGAAATACTGCAGGCAACACAGATCTTTCTATGTCATGCCAATGTCTAAGTAGGTTACCTTTGGACTTTCTAATTGTAATGTGCACCCATTCTCCAAATGAAAGGCTGCTGGAATGTACATTAATAAGCAGGAGGCTGGAAGAACACAGCAAGCCAGGCAGCATCAGGAGGGGCAGAACTCAACGTTTCGGGTGTAACCCATCGTCAGGATGGCAGAATGAATTGGTGCCATGATCAAACTAAAGCAGACCCAAAGTTCAAGCATACACCAGTGACTGAAATGATGTTGAAAGGCTAGCTAAACCTTTCCAAATAAATACAAACAGATTAACTTAAAGAAAGAGCTTATCGTTATCTAAATTTTTTAAAAATTCAATTCACCAAATGCAAGCCAATAAATACCAATTAAAACAAAAACGCTGACCCATAAAAAGAGTGAGAAAAAGTGCAGATTCAGAAATGCTGGGACCTGGAACTTGCGCACTAAGTAATTGATGTTGCAAATAAATTGAGATGTTAAACAGGAATGGCAATGATAGAGAGAATCGTGAGCCCGTGAAGTTAGCGCTGATTGTTGTTGTGCATTTTGATGCCATGTATATCTTCATGTAGGGGACAAGACTATTTCCTGAGTCGGGGAGAGATTGAATCATTACGTTCAATGTTTTTTAATATAGGGAAGGTGTGCTTCTCCAGATTTGATTTAAATTGTCTGAGGAATATGGAGAGGAATTTTACACGCTGCTCATTCCTTCACTGGATGAGAATTTATTTATGTGCGTGTGCCTCTCCCAGGAATTACATGATTGCACAGCGAAAAAAAGTGTATTGCTTTGATGGTCCTGCCACGGCCAACTCTGTATCTCACCCTGTGTATCAATTCAACGAAGACATTATGAGCAAGGTGGACAATGGGAACCCAATGGATGTAGTGTACCTAGATTTTCAAAAGGCCTTCAACAAGGTGCCACACAAGACACTGCTGCATAAGATAAGGATGCATGGCATTATGGGTAAAGTATTAGCATGGATAGAGGATTGGTTGACTAACAGGAAGCAAAGAGTGGGGATAAATGAGTGATATTCTGGCTGACAATCAGTGACTCGTGGTTTGTCTCAGGGATCACGACTTTGGAGTTGGGGACCACGTGTAGCGTGTCAAAGTTTGCAGATGACACAAAAATGAGTGGCAGAGCAAAGTGTGCAGAGGGCTGTGAAATTTGCAGAAGAACATAGATACATTGAGTGGGCGGGCAAAGGTCTGGCAGATGGAATACAATGTGAAGTCATCCATTTTGTTAGAAGTAACAGTAATGGTAAAAAGTTGCAGCATGTGCTATGCAGAGGGACGTGGGTGTCCTTGGCAACAAACCACAAAAGGTTGGTTTGCAGGTTCAACAAGTAATTAGGAAGGCAAATGGAATTTTGTCCTTCATTGCTAAAGGGATTGAGTTTAGAAGCAGGGAGGTTATGTTGTAGCTGTACAGGGTGCTCGTGAGGCCACACCTGGAATACGGTGTACAGTTTTGGTCTCCTTACTTGAATGTATGTACTGGCACTGGACAGGGTGTAGACTGGGTTCACTAGGTTGATTCCAGAGTTGAGGCAGTTATCTTATGAAGAGAGATTGAGTAGATTGGGATTATATTCATTGGAATTTCGAAGAGTGAGGGGGGAATCTTATAGAAACATATAAAATTATGAAGGGAGTGGACAAGATAGAAGTAGAGAGGATGTTTCCACTGGCAGGTGAAACTGGGACAAGAGGGCAAAGCCTCAAGATTAGAGGGAGCAGATTTAGGACTGAATAGAGAAGGAATTTCTTCACCCAGAGGGTTGTTAATCTATAAAATTCCTTACCCAGGGAAGTAGTTGATTCTACTTCATTAAGCATTTTTAAAGCTAAGGTAGATTTTTTTTTAACAATAAAGGAATTAAGGGATACAGTGAGTGGCGGCTAAGTGGCTCTCAGTCCATGAAAAGATCAGCCGTGATCTTATCGAATGGTGGAGCAGGCTCGAAGGGCCGGACGGCCTACTCCTGCTCCTAGTCCTTATGTTCCACAGATGCTGTCAGACCTGCTCAGTTTCCTCTGCACTTTCTGCTTTCATTTCACAACGATATAATTTTGTCATCCACAATAAAACTTAAATATTTCAAGAACTTGAGTCGTCACTCGAGGTAGAAAATCAATAATTCAATTAACAATTATTTTTCCTGGACACTCGGTAGACTATAATAGACGCCAGCTACGTTCCTAGCAGCCTACTTTTCATCCAGCCCAGCTTGTGTTTGTCAATCAATCAGCTACAGACCACCGAGAGGATGAATGGAGACAGCAAGAGAATGACAGGCTGAGTAACCTCCTTGTGCTCTCTGTATTTCCCTGTTCTGCCTAGTCACTAGAATGATACAAATCAATCTTTTTTTAAAAAAAGCCAAAGAAAATATAAATGTTAAGCAATAAACCAATATTCCAAATTTCTCATTGGTCTTTTGCATTTAAGAATCAAGTTCTTAAGGGACCTTAGTGGTGCAGGGGTAGCATTCCTATTTCTGGGCCAGAAAGTCTTACATGGGATGTTCTTTGGAGGGTCAGTGTACACTCGATGAGCTGAACAGCCTGCTTCCACACTGTAGGGAATTCTCGGATCTGTTACCCAGGAGGACCATAGGGCTGCTCTCTCATTCACTCATCACAGATTTAGTAGATTTAGATGAATATTTGAAAAGCCACAGCACTCAATTGTACAGGCCAACTGCTGGGAAATCAGATTAGTGTAGATAGGTATCGGATCGCCAATGCAGACACAATAAGCTGAAAGGCCTGAGTGCTGCAATATTCTAAGACTAGATGATGTATTACATTATAGATTTACAATGAAATCTTTATAAATCTCTCAAAGTCTTTTTCTGGTTAATTTGACACATTAATATGGGTGTGTAAAACAACCTACTGTGCCCTGCACCAAAATCAATTAAGTGCTTTGATATTTCTAAAAATTGTAACGAGATGACACTCGTGATGCACATCATGATGATTTGAAGTCAATCTTTTGTGAATAACCACAGGTCAATATAATTCCTGAAAATATATTTCAAAGGAGATCATATTTCCTGAATTGATTTTCTCCCTAATATGCTGCTCTGTGATATAATGTGTTCACAATTCCCTGTGGAAAGTAACTGGGGTAGAGAACAAAGTTCATCCGATGAAAAGAGGCACTAGTTGCAAATATACTCAAACTAAGGCAATACAGGAATCTTGCTTAATTCTATTTCAACTGCAAAAAATGTACAGGAAAATCTCTCCAGACTTCTAATAATAGTGTGAGAAAGCACATACTATGCCATTAAAGGTATGTCATCTATACTGTCATGGTACATCTGTTCTTTCAGCACAGCTGAGGTTCAGGGATAAGGCAGGAAGTCATTTTATTGATCAAATGGATTTAATTGGCTTTGATATTTTGAGATGCCTGTGTGAGGCTGTCACTGTGGCAGGTGTCCTGCTGGCTTGAAGGAAATTAAATCCAGGGAGCCATAAACAGCAGCTAAGTACCCTGACGGGTTACATGGAAGTGATATCAATTTGAAACAAAATTCTATTACAATGTCAATGCTCCCCATTCAACGACTGCCGTAATTCTGAGAAAGTGAATTTAAATCCCATCAGAGCAGTGTGAGAAATTGAATTCAGCTTGGGAAAAAAAATTCAGGTAACAAACAACAAGCTGGTGATTAGTAAGTTTGCAAATGACACCAAAATTGGAGGTGTCGTGGACAGCGAAAAAGGTTATCTCAGATTACAACGGGACCTTGATCAGATGGGCCAATGGGCTGAGAAGTGGCAGATGGAGTTTAATTCAGAAAATGTGTGGTGCTGCATTTTGGGAAAGCAATTCTTAGCAGGACTTATACACTTAATGGTAAGGTCCTGGGGAGTGTTGCTGAACAAAGAGACCTTGGAGTGCTCGTGGAGGAGGAATGTGGTATGCTTTCATTTATTGGTCAGAGTATTGAATACAGGAGTTGGGAGGTCACATTGCAGCTGTACAGGACATTGGTTAGGCCACTTTTGGAATATCATGTGCAATTCTGGACTCCTTCCTATCGGAAAGATGTTGTGAAACTTGAAAGGGTTCAGAAAAGATTTACAAGAGTGTTGCCAGGGTTGGAGGATTTGAGCTATGGGAGAGGGTGAATAGGTTGGGGCTGTTTTACCTGGGGCAACGAAGGCTGAGGGGTGACCTCAGAGGTTTATAAAATCATGAGGGGCATGGATAGGACAAATAGACAAGGTCTTTTTCCTGGGGTGGGGGAGTCCCGAATTTGAGGGCACAGGTTTAGGGTGAGAGGGGAAGATATAAAAGGGACCTAAGGGGCAACCTTTTCACGCAGTGTGTGGGACATGTATGGAATGAGCTACCAGAGGAAGTGGTGGAGGCTGGTACAATTGCAACATTTAAAAGGCATCTGGATGGGTACATGAATAGGAAGGGTTTACAGGGATATGGGCCAAGTGCTGGCAAACGGGACTAGATTAGATTGGGATAACTGGTCAGCATGCAAGAGTTGGACCGAAGGGTCTGTTTCTGTGCTGGTGCAGCTCTTTGACTCTAATGGTCATCAGGGAAGGAGACAGGGGCTTGACAATGTAAGTTGACGTGCATGACTTCAGCAACACTGTGATTGACTCTGAAATAGTCCAGTAACCCGAGTGGTGGTACCAAATCCAACGTCAATGACAGCAGCAGTTCTAGAAGGTAATTTCCAAACTCATCAGGTCAGCGAGGGATGGGCAAAAATACAGTCTCATCAGCAAAACGCAAACCTCAGCAAAAGCATAAATAAATATCAGTTACCATTCCAACCAGAGACACCTGGAGTGACAGACAAAGGCTGGGGTGAATGGCATAAATAGATACAAGATCACTGAAATCTTGGACTTACCAGGGCTCCCTGTGTCAGCCATTTTGCACAAACTGAGCTCATACACTCCACTCACTCGGTTACTGAATCAAAACCGAAGAAAAACAAGTAAATATTTTTATCCTCCTCATCAGTATCTCCCTTCACATTACAGAAAATGATTACCAAAGTATTACTTTTTCAATCAAAAGTCATTTTATATTTAAAAAAAACAAGCGTATAGCCCATTTACACACAAAACAACGCAAAAAAATTCTTCGAATTCTTTGCAGAGTTAACAAGCAGAATAAAGGGAAACCAGTGGATGGAATATATTTGGATTTTCAAAAGGCATTCAATAAGGTTCCAACATAAGGTTACTCAATAATACAAGAACCCCTAACGTTGGATAGAATAACGGCTAACTGATAGAAAACGCAACTGGAATAAAGAAGGCATTTTCTGGAAATGTGAAATTGATGGGGTGCCACATGGATCAGTACTGGGCCAATTATTTACAATATCCATATTAATGACTTGAATGAAGGAAGTGAGCGTATTAGCACCAAGCTTGTGAATGATATTAATGTGTGGCAAGGCAAGTGGCTTGCATGACACAAAGAACGTAGGGGGGGGGGGGGTATAGATAGGAGAGTGAGCAAAATCTTGGCAGGTAGAACATAACTTGGGAAAATGTGAGGTGAGGCACTTTGACAGGCAGAATCAAAGAACTGAAAAATACTTAAATGGGAGAAAGTGAGGACTGCAGATGCTGGTGATCAAAGTCGAAGACTGTGGTGTCTGAAAATCACAACCGGTCAGGCAGCCTCAGAGAAGCAGGAGAATCAACGTTTTGGGCATACACACTTAAATCAGGAATGAGCTGGTGAAGGGCTTATGCCCAAAACATCAATTCTTCCGCTCCTCAGACGTTGCCTGACCAGCTGTGCTTTTCCAGCACCACACCTCTTCGACTAATATTTAAATGGGGAAATATTGCAGAAAGCTGCAGCACAGGAGTTTGGGGGTCTGTAAGCAAAAATCTCAAAAAGCAAGCATCCAAGGCCATCATGTAAAAGGGAGGGCAAATGGATCATTTCCCATTCATTTCAATAGGCACAGAACACAAACATAGGGTGGTCTTAGTTAAACTTCACAAACGCACTGGTCAGGCTGCATCGAAATACTACAAACCATTTCGGTCCCTTGGATCTAAGGAACGGGAGACAGTTCAGAGGAGGTTCACTAGGTTGATCCTGGAGTTGGAGGGATTTCTTTATGAGGAGAGTTTGAGAACATTGGGCTTGTACTCATTGCCGTTTAGAAGAATGAGAGGGGGGCTTATTAAAACATAAAAGATAGTGGAACAGGGAACTTGATATGATAGATGCAGAAAGGTGGGTTTCCCTTCGTGGGATAACCTCAAGACACATTGAATTGTTACATCGTGCCTGCACAGTTCTATTCCCCGATTGCCAAATTGCTGCCTTCTCCCCAGAGTTGAAAAATGTGGTGCTGGAAAAACACAACAGGCCAGGCAGCATCCGAGGAGCAGGAGAATCGACGTTTCAGGCACAAGCCCTTCTTCAGGAATGAGGCTGGTGTGCCAAGCGGGCTGAGATAAAGGGTAAGGGGGAGGGAATTTGCGGGAGGGATGCTGTGGTCTCCAGCATCTGCAGTCCTCACTTCCTCCTAGCCTTCTCCCCAGATCCCTGCACATCATGTCTATCCAAATAATCAGCTGAGACATTCATGAAAATCTCAACTGAGCTCATAACTACCCACCTTCTAGGAGCAGGGGGCATAAATGTCAGAATAAAGGGGGGGCAGATTGAAGACACAGCTGAGGAGGAATTTCTTCTCTCAGACATTCTGTGTAATTCTTTACCACAAGGGCAGTCGAGGCTGGATCTTTAAGAATATTCATGACTGCAATAGAGGGGGGGTCTTAATCTGTAAAGAAATCTGTGAAGTTCTGGGAAAAGGTAGGAAAGTGGAGTTAAAGATCTGATCAACCACAATCCCATTGAATAGTGGAGCTGATTGGCTTCCCTCAGTTTCTTATGGCAGTGACTGGGCTAAACTAGGGCGAGGCAGTGACAATGTCATTAGTAGTATAGAGTCCCAGGCCAACGCCCTGGCTCTCATTCCACCACGGAAGGCGACGGAAACTAGTTTCATGATGAAATTTAAATTCAATCAAGAAATGAGCATAAAAATTGATGTAAAAATCCAACTGGTTCACTAATACCCATTAAGGAAACAAGCCATCCCTACCCCATCTGATCTGTGTGTAACTCTAGGTCATTTACAATTAACTGCCTTCTGAAATGACGCATTGAGCCATTCAGTTCCAGGGCATGGATGGTATCAATCCTGGTCTGGATAGTGTCACCCACATCCCATGAAAGGACAAGGACTGCATTTCTCTGAATTTATCCTCCTATTGGTAACATTTTAAATCCCCATTGAGTGTCTTTATGTGTTTAATCTCGAAAGGCTCACGTACCAGTCGGGTGTCTTTGCATAGCCACTTCCAAACAAATTACGCAGTGACCGTGGAGGTGAGATCTTGGCATCCCGGGAGTAGAAGATCATACAGATATCCTTGGTGATGACTGCAGGTTGGATACAATGGTCAAGCTAGAAGATTAAAAGATGCAGAAACAAATTAAATTCTGAGTTAAAATGCCAACGCGCGCGCACCAAAAAAAAAATCAATTTAGCAAACCAGCATAATTGCATCCATAAAAGATAATTAGCAAATCAAAGCTACACAGTACATGAGTGGTGAATCAGATGGTGTTAAGCCAATGAGAGAAAGACAACTGAGTTAATGTTTTGTGTCAATGACTCTCCTTCTGGAGGTGGATTATCGGACGAAAAATGTTAACTCTGCTTACTCTCCACAAATGCTGCCAGACCTGCTGACTTTCTCCAGCAATTTCTGCTTTTGTTTCTGATTTCCAGCATCCGCAGTTCTTTGCTTTTTTTTTAAAAAGAGTATCTGTTTAATAAGGTAGCGGCTTGCACTTATCTCAGTGAGGGAGTTTGGGATTACTATCGATTTAATCCTGATTTAACAGCAGGACTGAATTTCTTACAGAGCTTGTGTGTTGGCGTGTCACTGACACCCCTAAAATGTGGAGTTAACATCAAAAGGTGCTGGCACCTATCCTGACTCGTTCAATACTCAATATGGCATCTAAACAGTCTGCTAATTTAGATGTTAGGAATAAGACTAAGTGGGTGGGCATGGTGACTCAGTGCTTTGTGCTGCTGCCTCATAGCACCTTGTGGGGGCGGGGGGTGGGGGGGGGGTCTGCATGGAAACTGAATGGCATTTTCCACACCTAGAAATTCTAAGAATGCAACAAGAAATGCGGCAGCTGCACTGAAAATTTTCTGAAAAATAAGCCAACAAGAAAGTTAGGCAGAATTGGGCAGCACGGTGTCTCAGTGGTTAGCACTGCTGCCTCACAGCGCTAGGGACACAGGTTCAATTCCAGCCTCCGGCAACTGTGTGTGGAGTTTGCAAATTCTCCCCATGTCTGTGTGGGTTTCCTCTGGGTCCTCCAGTTTCCTCCCGAAGATGTGCAGGTCAGGTGAATTGACCGTGCTAAGTTGTCCAAAGTGTTCAGGGATGTGTAGGTTAGGTGCATTAGTCAGGGGTAAATGTAGAGTAATAGGGTAGGAGAATGGGTCTGGGTGGGTTACTCTCCGGAAGGTCAGTGTGGACTTGTTGGGCCAAATGGCCTGTTTCCACACTGTAGGGATTCTATGAATAGAATCTGCTGTCACTAAAGCAAGATGACCAACTCACATTGTAGGCATTTGGTCTGAGTACAGAGATAATTTTTTGAACTATACTTCTGCAATCATTAGTTCCAGGAAAACAGTTTGGTCACAAGAGATTGCTAGATTTTACACTCAACATGAGGAGCTTTTGAACTCACGCTACATTTTTCTATATTGAGTAATGGCGTTTCAACATCCCAAAAATGTAGACTCTAAATAAATTTGCAACTCACTACATCTTCACCACAAAAAAATCTATCTTTTATTTTATTCATTCGTGTCTAGCATTTACTGTCCACTCCCATCAGTCCTTGAGAAGGTAGCGGTGAACTGTTCTCTTGAACGACTTTAGTCTTTGATGTGTAGGGATACCCATACAATCGCTAGGGAGGGAGTCTTAGGATTTTGACCCAGCCAATGACATATTTCCAAATGAGGATAAGGGGGTACTTACAGGATGTAGTCTTTCTAGGTGGAAGAGATTGTGAATTTGGAAGGTGCAATTTAAAGAGACTTCATATGCCAAACAAAACCAATTCTGTTTCTCAAATTGATCAAAGTTGTATGACTTACTGATCACAGTATTGGAAATAATGCAAAGATCATATATTAGGTTTCATTGAGTATTTTATATTACAGACCTGTACCTTCCATTTTATAGCCTTGTTCCAGTTACCAACCTATCACCAATTACACTTCACCTGCAAACTAGACTTGAAGTCAACTTCCTATCTGTGATATCAAAGAGATTGGCTCGTTTCTGTAAAGAAATTTTCACCTGTGCATTCCAAAAAATAATACCCAATTTCCATTTCTGAATGAAATCAGCGCAAGGAGAAAATGTCGATCTTTCTTACATTTGAACTGTTACAAGATGAAGCCAATGGTTATCAGAACACATTGCTGATTTGTTAGAAACAGTTAAGAGACAAACCTCCAGATAGGCAGAAAGGGTCATGTAGATTCTTTCACCATATGGCGTCACACGGTTTAGGAGCAGGGAGTTGTGCAGAGAGCTATCCCAAACAGCCTCAAACCGATAAAAACTCCTGGAGGGAGAAGGGAATACAAGCGGTCAGTCTTAAATATAAAACCACTGAGTAGAGAAAAACCAAAACGTGACAATCAGTATTTTCACAGAGACATTCTAATTACTAATCTGAGACAAGGATAAGACAGGCCTTTTCTGGGAATGCAATGCTCTTAGAAGTCCATAGTGACAACATAATATACACTAGATTTAAAATAAAACCATGAATGCTGGCAGCACACTTCAGAACTGGCATTCTGAACAGAACTCTGTTATGTGAGGTAGTGACCAAAACAAAAATACTGCTCAGTTTTACCAAAGATACATTGTGAATCTAAACTATTTTTGGACTGATCAGCTTACCCTCCTCCCCAAAATTGGCTACTCTCACTGGGTTGCAGCATCATAAGCACAGACTGAATTGAGAAGGAACTGCTTCACCCAGAGAGTTGTGAATCTATGGAATTCCTTGCCCAGGGAAGTAGTTGACTCTACTTCAGTAAAAGCTTTTAAAGCTAAGGTAGATCATTTTTGAAACATAAAGGAATTAAGAGTTATGGTGTGAGGGCAGGTAAATGGAGCTGAGTCCACGGAAAGCTCAGTCATGATCTTACTGAATGGTGGGGCAGGCTCGAAGGGCCTACCCCTGCTCCTCGTTCTTATGTTCTAAAACCGGGATCAATTATTTGCAGGGGCAAAGAAGAACTGAAGTAATTCTTAGTTGCTATCTAACTTCAAAAAAGAAAATGTAAAATCACCATAGTCCCAGAGGACCATATAGCTGCTCTCTCATTAGTGAAAGACAACAGGCGTGGGTTAACATGAGGGTCCCCACACCTCAGGTGAGGGGAGAGGTTGAGAAGGATAGACCTTCATGGTAGCCTCAGCCAGTGGTGGAACTGGACCCACGCTGTTGGTGTCACTCTGCATTGTAAACCAACCATCCAGCCAACTGAGCAAACCAACCTCTCATTACATCTGAACATAGGTTTGGAATGTTCCTGTCTTTTTGCAGCAGTGCCATCCCTAAAGTTATTTTCCCGACTTGGATTCTAGTATCTGGTTCCCTATTACCTTCTCAGTTCAACTAGTCCAACCAGGTTCCCAATCTGGTTTCAGAACTGGGAGATCCATATTTGACCTGATCTTTTCACTTGCAGCTGTAGGACTGACATGTTGTGGTCAAAGGAGACCCTCCATAAAATGCCTTTACTGACCTCACCAAGGCATTCAACTATCTGAGCTGAGGTGCTTTATTTAAGATGCTTAAGAAAACAGAGGCCAGTGAATCCTGCACCTGCTCAGCCACCATAACCCTTTGCAACAAAGGTTCCAAAAACTGCCATGCAATAGTAGGACTTCTGGGCCACAGCTGGGGACATTTAACACTGAGTGGACCATCAGCATTTGCAGTATGCAGTTAATCCCATATATTGGAATTAACTACTTATGCTCTTTGCAATGAAAACTTCCTACCCATGATCTTGTGCTCATTAGCTAGGACAGATCAGGAGAGATTGCCTCACTCAGGGCAAGTTGTGGATCTTTGGAACTCTCTGGCCTGGAGGAGATTGGCTGCACAGTCTCTGTGCAGATTTTTTGTGCTCTTAGGGAACTGAGGGATATAGGTATAATGTGGGAAAAAGTGGAAATATTGTCAAAGGTCACTCACTCTTCCTCCCATAATTCCTCTCAAAGAACATACCATTTCCTATGTATTAAACTACATTGTGTAAAACAATTATTCGCACAGCATCACACAGGAGGAGGAGGAGACCATTCTGGGCCATCATACCTGAAAGTGTGGTCAGAGTCTGACATCTCTGCTTTCTCCCACACAGCTCTACAAATATTTTTCAACCACTAACCCAACTCCCTTGTACTCTTGAATCTGCTTCCATTCCCCTTTTAGGCAGAGCATTTCAGATTGCAACGATGCACTGATTAAAATATATCCTTGCTGCTCTGTCTTGTTATTCCTATTTGTAATTACACAAAGCACTGGAAAACCTCCCAAGAGGCAGTGCTGTGAAAGGTATATAACACATGTTAGATGACATCATTTCTGACACAGATGATGTTATGTATCTATGAAAACATGTGCACAAATTAAATCATTTTTCAAATAGTGAATTTTAAATCTGAGATAGATCATAGCTAAAGTATTAAGGGATAAGGGCCAAAGGCAGGTACCTGGAGTTAGACCACAGATCAGCCATGACCTCACTGAATGGTGGAACACGCTCGAGGGGCTGAATAGTCTATTCCTGTTCCTATGTTCCTAATATGGAGTCAAAGAGGTGCACACAGGGATGGCAATTTTCCTTTTTAATGAAATAAGCTAATTTAATGTATAATAGTTTTCAGGTAACTATTTTAATTTGCATCAAGTTTTTCTTTTAATATTCACAGCAGTCTGCATTTGTCTGTTGTTTAAGTTACAATGAGGGGCCTTTTGCAAAACGAATCTTTGTTTTAAAATTTGCAAACTATTATTTCATCTGTAACATGTGAAGCCTCTGCTGTGGATCATTTTTAATCAAGAAGAGTAGAAATGACATTTGTGACTCAACAGTCTTACAAAATAAATTTTATGCTCTCCAGAATTTAACTCAGGCAACTAATGGATTTTCAATGATCAATTGCTCCCTGAAGCAAATAAATCGAGGTCTTTCAAAATAAATGCTTGTTGGTAAATATTTTGCTCAGTGCCATCCTGACGTCAAGTGCAGACAGTTGGACTATTTCACTTTTGTTAAAAAGAAAGGGAGACCGGGTTAATTTAGAAAAGGAGAATTTTTCCCACTCTGTGAATACCTGCTTTATCAACATAAGGCTGCTATTCAACGGGTGGTACTTATCCCTTTCATGGGACATTTTACATTGAATCCAAGTGTTTAATTTATTTTTATTGCATTCAGATCTGAACACACCCACTACAAGGTCAGCCCCTGCATCAAGAGGCTGTGACTTTGCTTAAAGCTGCTTTCCCAGGCACTTTTTCAGAGTTTGCCTTCCTGATGATCCACCCACCTAACAATATTTCTGGCTAACTGGAGCTAACCATCCTGAAAATGTCCAGAAATTGCTCTGAAACCAAGACATAAGAAATGCAGAAGGACAAGGTTCCCTTCCTGCCTTTGAAGGTAAAAGTGCAGCTGGAATTATGTGAGGAACCTCCAACCTATATAGACAACACAAAATTCAATGTTCTGTAGCCGTGCAGAAAAATCCTGTAATAAGCCATCAACGTTATCTCATTGCAACAAGTTATAGAAATAAAAACAGAATTATCATCATCTTCAACTCACTGCCTTTTGCTGAGTTACAGTTTCACAGATATTGGGCAGCCCTTACCAACGTGGACTTATATAACATCCTTACCAGAATGCAGTCTGAAAGGCTTCACAGAAGAAGCAATCAAAATTAGACACACAGCCATGTCAGCCAGTGTTACAGCAAATGGCCAAGTACTTAATGAAGATATTTCTTGCACATTTACATTAATCATTATGAAGTAGAATGAATTCACAATCAACTTCACCTCTTTAATAAGAAATGGGAGAATGAAGGGCTGAAACGGGTCATAGAAGTAAAAAGTAGCATGTGGATTAAGGAGTTTAAACAAATGGATGAGAGTTTTAAATCTGAGGCAATGGGGAATGGGGCGTCAAAAATCACTGAGTTAGAGATGATGGAGTGGCTCAGAGACAAGAGGCAAGACAAAATCATATTAGTTATTTCTTGGCTACACACTACTGTCATAAATACCATTTACACAAGTCACCTGATTAACAACATACTGGTTGGATTGAGCATTAGTACCTGGACTTTATAAATATTACTGGAACATTAGATTGTTACAACAGACCGACATTACTGCCACTATTAAAGGCGAGGGGAAAGGTATGGGGATACTGTACAAGAGGTGTGCCAAACGAGTAATGTGTAAGTTGTATAGGAATCCTGGAGACTAATGCATAATGTAACTGGTGCTTTACAGGCACTGCCAGTGTAAATAATTATTTATATCACAGGCTATTTTCTTTTAAACATTTTTATGATTGTAAGTGTGGTTATAACAATAAGTAATCTCTCATTTTCCTGATCAAATCCAAATTCCAGCTAATTTTGTGCTCTCCAACTCTAAGCAGCCACAGCCTGGAAAAGTTTGCAATATTTCACTACTTGTGATATTTTAGGGCAAGTGCAAATCATACAATATTCCCTTTTCACAAACCTTAACTTAAATTCTCCTTCTTAATTCCTTATGCAGAGGAAGGCCAATTCCTCCACGTGTGAACTTAAGGCAGAGTGGTTATTGCAGAAATCATCAGCCAATCAGATTCCATTCTCGGGCATCTACTCTGCTTATCTGATGTTGAGAATCCCAAACATTTACTCTGCTCTTTACCCTAGAGATACTGGTTCTTGCAAGCCTCCCATGACTGACTCTACTGAAGCTTATTGCACTAAATTTCTTGCAACTTCAAAGCTTATGTTCCACATCATCGTGGCTATTCCCAAGCAAGCTATCTCCTTAAATATCAGCATAATTTCAAGCTCACAACCACGTTCCTGTTGGTAGCATACACCCATCTAGCTAGGTTATTAGCACACCACTTGTGAAGATTGCTAGCAGTCCTCCATTCACTGTGTATTAATGTGGTTTGCATTTGTCTACAGTAATAGAAGACAATGATCATTGAACTACACTGAACTCCAATAGCTTAGACAATCAGAGGGGTAACACTGTTGGCCCCAACTCTCTGCTAAACAGTTACAGTTATAAAATACTGCAGATGCTGGATAAACGCAGCAGATTGGGCAGTATCTAACAGCAAGAGAGAAAGTCAAGGTCTCAGGTCAGTAATGAATACTTAATAATTTGGATATTGAAATCCATTCTCTCTACAAACACTATCTGATCAGATGAGTTTTACTATCACTTTTGTGCTGGCACAGTTTAAATTCTCCTTTTCAATTCCTTATGCAGAGGAAGGCCAATCCCTCAGAGTGTGAACTTAAGGCAAACTGGGGGAAATCGTCAGCCAGTCAGATTCCATTCTCGAGTATCTACTCTACTTACTGAGTTAGAAATCACACAACACCAGGTTATAGTCCAACAGGTTTAATTGGAAGCACTAGCTTTCGGAGCGCTGTTCCTTCATCAAGTGGTTTGTGAAGGTGCGGTGCTCCGAAAGCTAGTGCTTCCTGTTGGACTATAACCTGGTGTTGTGAGATTTTTAAACTTTGTACACCCCAGTCCAACACCAGCATCTCCAAATCATGACTACTCTGCTTACCAAATGCAAACGACATTAATACACAGTGAATGGAGGACTGCTAGCAATCTTCACAAGATCTTCAATCTTGTGATACTAAACACCCAAGTTCTAGGATCTTCAGAGCAATAGGGAAAGAGTTCTGAGCCTCTGGTGTCTATGATGGGGTCCTCTCAGAAGTAATTAAACTGTTTTCCTTTGATTATTTCCCAAGCCTGTGATATAAAGAGGAAGCTTGAGAACAGCACTGAAGAATGAATACATAAAAAGCAAATCAAATAAATAATTACACAACTATAAAGAAGGAAAAAAATATGGGTTGCTAATCTAACATGCACAGAATAAACAATCAGCAGTGAAAAACACAAAGTACCTAGGTAAATCCAAATCAAGAAACAGCCTGCAAAATACAAGAGGCATCCATTAGTAGCAATGAAGACAAGAGTGAAATGGAGAACACAATGCAGCCTATTATAAAGAAAAAGTAGCCAGACATGACTTGTGTAAGCAACAAAATAAATTGCAAAAATGTCAGTGATCTACAACAACAGAACATAAAAGGTTAAGAGATTTCCTGACTATAGCATTATTTCTTCACGGCCAAACCCTGTGAAGCGAGTCTTAATTTAACTTTCAATCCTGCTCAGCATCAAGGCCCTTTATACATTAGAACCTAATTGAGGACATTAAGTCTCTCAGACTGACGGATGAGGTGCTCTTCATTCAGGCAAGCCTGGTCTATAAGCCATTCACTTATTTCCATAATATCCATGTCTCAAATCCTTCCTGTTTTGATTGACTTCAACATGTTACAAGCTAAAGCTTGTTGCAGACATCACTTGATCACCTTCACTGCTACAGCTTCAATTAGTTGGTCTCGGGTGCTGGATTTTTGGTAAACAAATCACTTAAACATGGACAATGCTGGAGATCACAGCAGGTCAGGCAGTATTCAAAGAGAAAGCAAGCTAAGAAATCTAAATGACTCTTCATCGAAACATAAGCTTGCTCTCTTTCCATGGATGCTGCCTGACCAGCTGTCATCTCCAGCATTTTTTTGTGTTCAGTTCAGATTCCAGCATCTGCAGCAATTTGTTGCTCTGTTGAAGAGTGGAAGCTGGTATAACCTCAAAACCACACTAACAATCCACCTGGAGGTAACCAGCAGTACGCCAACAGACAAACACTACCACATACCGAATGCTCTTTCAGGAAAGTATGGGCAAAAAGAATTGAACCTCACAATGTGTTCTCCCTTTTGTAAAAGACATACCTATGGGCCTCATGTGAAGATTTGATATGCTTTGCAGAAATAATATTCAAAGACAAAACAGCATCTACGACAGTTTCATCCACCTCGGGCTTATTCCTGATGCGACCTGGGAAATGAGAGGAAAAATAGTGGCACATGAAAGTGTCTTGAACAGTTTTTTGTCATTTATTTTTGTGAATGAAGTTAATAGGAAATTTATGAGTTCATCACAAATCAGCTTGCAAATTCTCAATGCCTGTTCAGATTAAAGTGGGAATGCTAGATAATGCAGAAGTTGAGCATTGCTGAAAGAAAAAGAGAAATGTTGCTGAACGCTTTGATCAGGACAGACAGACACAAGAACATAAATTACAAACAGAACAACAATACCTACTGCTGACTGGTTAGGAAGCCAACACTGAATGGTTCAAGCATTGCCTTAGGGAATGCACCAGCGAATTATGGTACCCTCCTCTTTCATTTGAGCAAGAGAGATGCAGTGCCTCAACTTGTTCCTTTTCCTCGAGGGAACAGGTCTGTGTTTATATATCTTCTAGCAAACATACATGACCAATATTGTGATCCTGATAATTTTAAGTTAGTCATTAGAGCAATTCTCAGCACAATCTACATTGTTCAACAGGTGCTGTTCAACTGCAGTATCCCACTTAGAGGTGATTCAGCATAGGCTGGTTGGGTACATACTCTTCCAACATTCAAAGAAACATGCTTTTTGATATAGAATATAGAATCCCTAGTGTGGTAACAGGGCCTTCAGCCTATCAAGTCCACACCGACCCTCTGAAGAGTAACCCACCCAGACCTATTACTCTATATTCACCCTTGACTAATGCACCTAACCTTCACATCCCTGAACACTGTGGGCAATTTAGCCTGGCCAATTTATTATTGGATTGTGGGAGGCAACCCACACAGACATGGGAAGAGTGCGCAAACTCCACACAAGACAGTCGCCCAAGGATGGAATCAAACCCGGGTCCCTGGCACTGAGGGGCAGCAGTGCTAACCATTGAGCCACTGTGGCAATTTCCTTCAGTCAATTTAGATGTACAACTTATAATGTAACGAATTCTGGTAATTCTAAACCTCTGTATTCACTGCTCACAATGTGGTCTCCTCTATGTTGACAAAAGGAGTCATACACGGGGTGACCACCTTGCACAGATCTCAGCTCTGTCTGATAAAACGACGCTGCACTTCCAGGTGCCTGCCACTTCGACACTGAAATAACTCCAGAGACCAGTATCCCATCACTAAGTCATCCTTTATTTACACGTGGGAAGTCCTTGACACTGATCCAACTCCCTCAGAATGAACAGGATATCTGACACTCCTGTTCTCTTTTTTTTGCTATTTATATGTGGGGAGTCCTTGACACTGATATCTGTCAGCCTGGGCTCCCTGATTGGAGCTGATTAACAGCCTCAATCAGGGAGCTCATTCTATGAGGTCCACCTGGCTGACCTTGTTACAATCACTACAGATGTACCACTGTGTTGCTACGCCAATATTTCTGTCCCAGCCTTGCTGCAGTGTTCCAGCAAAGCTCAACACAAGCTAGAGGGAAACCATATCATCTTCTAGCCCTCAGAACTAAATACAGAGTTTAACAATTTCAAAGTGTGAGCACTTGCAGCCATGTTCATTACGTATCCCCCCCCCACCCCCCAACATACCTCAGGTTCAGTTCTATATGGGGTGTTCCCAGCACAGCCAATCCATTTTTGACTATTCACACATCATGTTAGCATCCACTCAATGTCTCTCTGTCTTGGCTTATTATTAACAATCCCATTGTCATTTCTTTATTTCTCTTTCGCTGGGCACCATCTCCATCTATTTGACTCACTCTTTTCTTTTGCTTCCCCTCCCTGAACCCTGATCAGAATGAACACCACTTTTTCCCAGATGCTTTCTGTTCTGCAGGAGGATCACTAGACTCTAAACATTAATTCTACTTCTCTCCACAGATGCTGCCAGATCTGCTGAGTTGCTCCAGCAACTTCTGTTTCTGTATGCTACTAACTGTATCTTGTTAGTTCAAACATAATCAATTATGGAAATCCTTTCAGAAAGAATTCGAGGAACACTTGTGAAAGTTTAACTTAATCAGCTAAGCAGCAAAATTAAAAATCTTAATAAATCAAACTTTATTTTCAGTTTGCTGTAAAGGATAAAGGATTTCAGAGAGGCACTCACCAACAACCAACTCTCGAACATCCTTCCAATGAAGTTCACTGCCCTTTTCATGCACAATTGTTACTGTAATCCTGCGCTGAATTCCCTATTTGAAAGAAAACGAAGTTCTAGATTATATTGTATCAGACATGGTTCAGTGGCTACCTTCTCATTTTTGTGTTCCAGGTGCGCGTCATACTCCAGGACTTCTGCAAAAAAATCAAAGCTAACATTGAGTTGAGCAGAGAATCTGGAACTGCCCAAGGGTCAGTCTGGATACTCTCTCAGCTGAAGATGAAAAGATCCTACTGCACTTTTTGAGGAGGAACAGAGGAATCCTGGTCAACATTTATTGTTCAACCTATTGTACCAATTAAAGTACCTGGTCAATTATTTCATCACCGTCAACAGACCCTTTCTGCATGCAAATTGGTTGCTCTGTTTACCTACATTACAACAGCAAATGTTTTACACTAATGTGCTTTGCAGTTAATGATGTTCTGACATCCTGAAAGGTGCTATGCAAATACAAGTTATTCCCTTCACAACTTACATGTCTACTTATATTGTTAGCACAGCCGATTATAGTGCAAGGTGGCAGATTGACTAGGAGAGAACTGAATGAATGAATACTTTAAGCACTGGCAAAGCAGATTCATCAGCCAGCTGAACTTAAAGAAAACTAAATTAAATATCAAAACAAAAACATTGTTGTGTCTCAGAATTTGGAGCTAGTATTATAAAATGCCCTCTATAACATAACGATGAAATGTATTTTGTTATTACAACTTTAGTCAGATTGTCACCATCTGATGTTCAATGGATTTAGGCTTTGGATGCAGTTTGTAGTTGGAAATAGAAATTGATAGAGAAAGCCAGACTCTATATCTACATCAGGTATTCTACACAACAGAACATACTATACATGAATTAGGAGCAGGAGTAGGCCACTCTACCCCTCAGGTGAATGTTCCACCCTCCAATGAGATCATGGCTGACACTATTACTCAACATTCCCACCCACACTGCAATAATTTTTCATTCCCTTGCTCATGAGGAATCTCGCCATCTCTACATTCAAAATATTCAAAGGCTCTCTTTCCACCATATTTTGAGAGTTCCAAAGACTCAATCCTCAATGAGGAATGTTTTCTTCTCATATCTGTATTGAATAGGTGACCTTTTAAACAGTGACCCCCTAGCTTTAGATAAACAGACAGAATTCCTAATACATCCCTGCCATGGGGCTCCAAAGAGGAATCATTTTGGACTCAATATGTTAATGCTGTTTCACTCTCTACAGAGATGCTGCTAGACCTGGTGACTTTCTCTAGCACTTTGTTTTTGTTTTGGATTTCCAGCATCTGCAGTATTTTGCATTTATCGATGGAATTAGAGTTGGATAAATAGAAGGACTGGTAAGAGTTAATGAATAATCATTATGGCAGAAGATGCTGAATTATGAAGATGTGAAGATGATACAAATGAAATGCATAATAATAAATTCATGCAGTTACATATGTCATTAAAAGAAAACTAAAATACAAAGTAATAAAATTATTGAAGTTGGTAACAATTGGACAGCTACAGGTCGTCCTTGGGTTATGAATGGCTCTTGAGTCTGTTCCCAATTTGATTCGTACACAAGTTGGAACACAGTCCAGGACAGCATAAAACAGCTGTTTGTAAGTCCAGAAAGTGTTCGCAAGTCCAGTCTTTAAAATGATACCTCTGTATAGGATCGCATTCATAAGCATGAGTGCTCTTAAGCTGGACAAACAAAAATCTGGGGAAACCCTGTATGTACAGTATAAAATATTCATTCACAAATACAAGTGAATGTTTGCATGTAAGAACCTCAAAATTAGTAGTAAAATAGGATCTTGGTTATAAGTATAGGTATTTTTAAGTCAGACGTTCATAAGTCAGGGACCACCTGCATATCACTGAAGGATGTACATAAAAAGTAACAATGGTATTTCTGAAAACACGTCCATTAAAAATGTTTGCGTTTCAATGTTATCGAGGCTTGAAAGTTAAGCACTTGTGTGCATAATAATTTTCAAAGCTAGACCACTTCATCTGTCATAAATTATTTACCAAGGACATATTAAAACAGATGAATTGATGTGAAACATTCACCTGATGAAGCAGGTAGGTGCCCTGACATGGTAGGCCTCCACTATGGTCCACAACTGCTGGAATATACCTGCAGAACAGACAGGACATCATCACTACAGGAATCACAACAAACGGGGACAAGATTCAACTAAACCTTTCTTCCTTGACTCTAATAAATCATGTTCAGAATGTAATCCAGTAAAAAATTTTATAAGTTGATCTTTGCTTCTCCAAAAGCTTTCTCGGGCAGAAAGCATTTGCAAGGAGGATTACAAACAAATCCGAACGACATATTAGTTCTTATCACAGGAACATTAGGACAGGCAGAGGATATTGAAGTTCGAGTGAGTTCTGTCAAAGAGACCACAGCTGATCTGTGAACTAACTCCATCATACTCATTTTTGTCCCACATCCCTGATTACCCATGAGTGACAAATCTTCCAATTTCAGATTTAAAATTAATAGCTGAGTATTAATTATCATTTGCAGAAGTGGATTCCAAACATTTACCATTCTTGTGTGTAAAAGTAATTTCACTCCTGAAACTTGTGAATTTAATTTTTAAACAATGTCTCCGAGTTCTAGGCTCTCCACCCAGTGGGAATAGCTCCTCTCTATCAAGTTCATCCATCCCTCCTAGTATAGGAGAATTAAATCCCATTACCCTTTAACCTTCTAAATTCCAGGGAAAACAACACAACTTTGTGTACATATCCTTTTGGATGCAATTCTTGGAGTCTGGGTATCATTGTAGGTGAACCTATCCTGCAGTCCCACCAAGGCCAGTACATCCTTGCTGAGGAATACTGTCTGTAACTGAATCCAGTAACTCGAGGTCTGGTGCAAATATAGCACACCATCTACCCACAGCCTGTTTTCTAGTCCTTTAGCATCCCATTAGCCTTTTGATTAGTTTCTGCATCCATTGATGATACAATGCGTGCAGACTCCCAAGTCTCTTTGGACCATGACTTTTTTTATTTTAAAACTTTTCATACTTTAGAATGCACTTTGTTCTATCCTTGGGTGACTCACCTGATCAGAATTCCCACTACTGTTATCTGCTCTGTCATCTCTATCCCCCCCCAACCCTGTTCTGTACATAACTCATACAAGATAGTAACATTTTTGGAGTGACGCAACCACTCAAAACATATCAGTTTTGATTTATACACAGAGATCCACAAGAATTTACCAGGACTAATGAAACTTAATCACAAGATGACATTCTCCAACATTATGCAAATGTGTCCCTGCAAATTGTGACATTCCTGACCATGTACTGATCAGTAAAAATGGACCCAGTCATTTATCAACTTACTCTCCTGTTGGTTCCAGTTCACTGATCTCAAACCAGACAAGCAAATCATACTTGCTGACACATTGCCCCAGGGTAGGTTTGCTCATGGCATTCACCTTCGTGGCTGGAACTGAAAAACAAAAAAGAAAGGAACATCAATACACAAAAATTAACACAGTACCAGTGAGGTATAACGTTCAGCCAGTTTCCTTTTACTTTATCATTTTCAAAGTGAAAATCCAGGGAAGAAGGAGAAAAATAAAACAATCAATTCATTTCAAACCCAGGCTCCTAACACCATCTCCTCCCACTTTACATTTTGTGAATAAAGATATTTGCTGTGAAATCTGATGTCTGAAACATGAAATTGTGAAACATCAGCTGGTCAATATCAAATTGTTGTCAAGTCAATTCTAGAAAATAAAAGTATGAATTGATTGATTGAAAATATGATGCATGTTAATCTTTTGAAGGTCACAATAACAGAATGTAAATCTGCAGCTTCCTGAGGTGTCCTGGAAATTTACTATTTCTGCCGAATTTCCCAGTCCCGATACAAGAGGTCACGCCAGAGATGTCCAACCTGCTTTGCCAAGAAATAGTACTTCTGAC
This sequence comes from Chiloscyllium plagiosum, assembly GCF_037043375.1. NCBI lineage: Eukaryota > Metazoa > Chordata > Chondrichthyes > Orectolobiformes > Hemiscylliidae > Chiloscyllium > Chiloscyllium plagiosum. Next base: position 6,252,351 of record NW_028270175.1, read on the forward strand.
AACTCAGTGACATTACTTTGTAGAAAGGGCATGCATAAAGATGATTTAAGCATTTCGACATATATAAACACTGCAGGACCTGCAAACACAAACACAACTCTGTGCACAGATTGAATCTAAGATAACTCTAACTTTCTTTCTCTCTCACACACACCACAAAGGTTCTGTACACCACCTGGGCACCACCAATGGCTCAGTGGTTAGCACTACTGCCTTATGGCACCAGGTAACCAGGTTCAATTCCAACCTTGAGGGACTGTCTGTGTGGAGTTTTCACATTCTCCCTGTGTCTGCGCAGGTTTTCTCTGGGTGCTCCGGTTTCCTCCCACTGTCCAAAGATGTGTAGGTTAGGTGGATTAGCTATACTAAATGTGGGGTTTCAGGGATAGGGTGGGATGTTCATTGGAGGGTTGGTGCATGACCCGATGGGCCAAATGGCCTCTTTCCCCCACAGTAGAGATTTTATGATTCTAGATCAAATTCCCTACCCAGCACAATTGTTGGAACTTTGGTAGCTCAAACTCTGCGACAGTTAAGTGGAAGAGTCATTGGATTAATGTTCAGTGCGCTGCCGAGTAAAAGCTACAGCCATATCAGGGCCAGCAACACTAAGAGAAAATTAAAGCAAACAATAAAAACAGTTCCACATCCTGGTAAACAAATATGAATGCCAAAATATTTTAGGATTCTATAGGTTACTGAATAATATAATCATATGAGAAAGCAGCAGAGGCCACTTAGCTTTCTCTTCCATCTCAATAAGACCATGGGGGTTCTGATTGTGGCCTTAGCTCCATTTTTGTCCATAACCCCAGACTTCCTGATCGATCACAAGTTTGTCAAAGTCAGTCAATGACCTAGCCTCCGCTTGAGTACTACCAGGGACCTTTTGGAAATGTGGTCACTGTCGTATGGGAGGGATGATGAAGGTTATAGAACTGCAAGATGCTATCAAACTAAACTTGTTGAATTAAGAATATTCATCCAGTAGTTGCTGTTGAACACTAAGATGAAGACTTTTTGTCAGAGGGTCCGGTTTGAAGTTCTCTTCCCCAGTGGAGGTGATGGCTTACTGCTGTTTTTTCATGATGAAGGAGCAGCAGTCCAAAAGCTAATAATTCCATATAAACCTAGTGGACTATAACCTGGTGTTGTGCGATTTTTAAACTTTGAACACCCCAGTCCAACACTGGCATTTATTCATCATGGTTCTCATCTGATGTTATTCAGTCATGTACAGAATCCTAAAATATTTCTGGATTCATATTTGTTGCCTTGGGTGTGGAACGGTTTCTCTAAACTGCATTTTCTTACTGGTTTTGTGTCTTAGAGATAGTTTCCTCTAATTTATGGAAAGCTTTTTTGCACAAAATAGGTGCAACTTCAGTTCCACCAACTGCAACAGTGCATTCAAAATATCAACACAAACACATTCCATTTCATTTGCCAAAATAATAATGTGTCAACCAAGTTGAAGATCAAAAGTTAAACAAATGGAAGAGACAAAAATATTTTGCTAAGGCAACTACTGTGCAGATCTAATATTCAGTGTCTGACCTCCATGCCAATTTTAATATTCAGATCCCATTCTCCAATATACAGGCCCTCTCAATATGCTGAGGTCATGATCACATTAGAACAAGCAACCTGATTCATTGCAATTTAATGATGAACTCAGTCAGCCCTCAACACCTCGAGAGCAGGTTCTCAGTCCAGGGTGGTTCCTTTGCTTAGAACAGCTGAAACTGCTACTAACACAGTCCACTGATCACAGACACAAACTAAATATCCTTTGTGAGGAGCTCACAATGTGGTACTGGCTTTGAAATGGCAAATGCAGATTGGGCTGCTTTGAAAGACATTATAGCGTAACTGTGCAGGAATGAAGAAGCCTTGTGTTAGATGGATCATTGAACAAGAGTAATTTTTACTTCACAGTAATTCTGACAAAATCACTCCAGGAAAATCCTTTCTAATTGGTAACACTGAAAGACAAACAAAACAATCCAACTTTCTTTGCAGAGACTGGCTGTTTCCAGGGAGTTATAATACTTAAATATTATTTGATTAAAATGCAAATAACTTCACATATTAAAAAATATGCACAGCTTAAAAATGATAAAATGTATAAAAATACATTTCATTGGAGCATGGCAAATGTTGGACAATACACACTTATTTACTGTTGTACATCGACACAACTGAACGGAGGAACAGCAGTGAAGGAGTAATAGACCTAACAGTTACATTGATCAGAACATAGCCTGACAGAGAAAACTTTTCCTCAAACATTTTTGTAAAAGAAGTGAAATAACTCCACATAGGCTGGTATCCTGTTACCAAATTACCTTTTACTTACACAAGGCAAATCCTTGACATTGAATCAGTCACCTCAGAAGCAGCTCTTAGAGTGAACTGGATGCCTGACACTCAGCCAGGGCTCCCTGACTGGAGTTGTTAACCTTGTCCAGGAGGTCCACCTGGCTGACCTTGTTATAATCACTACAAGTAGCTTTTTGGATGTGGACTGGGTAACTAACCATCATTCTGACAATGACAGAGAACAAGCAAAACAAGACTGATCACATTGTTGTGGCTAGGCAGAAAAGGGTATTTCACTCATTTGTATAAGAAAGTGTTTGAGGTACATTGGCTGCTTCATTTTCATGCACTGAGTTAAATTTACCAAATAGGATAGAATCATAAGTGCTAGTCACATTGTATTTAGAAAAACAAACGTTATACAATGTGTTTTAATAATATAAAAAGTGTTTTTGATTAAAGAAAATTTCTATGTTCACTCCATACACTTGGCTTCAGTCTAGGAGATTTGAAATTAAAGATACAATAAGACTTAGTAAATCCTAATAAGTTTGCTTGCCTGTTACTAACTCCTTGGAGAAAGTGAGGACTGCAGATGCGGGAGGTCAGAGTCAAAAAGTGTGATGCTGGAAAACAACAGATCAGATAGTATCCGAGGAGCAGGAGAATCGATGTTTCAGGTATAAGCCCTTCATTCATCATGAAGAGCTTATTCCCAAAACTCTCCTGCTCCTCGGATGCTGCCTGACCTGCTGTGGTTTTCCAGCACCACACTTTGACTGTTACTGACTCCTTGCACATTTCAAATGTTTGAAAGGCAATAGCACTTCTTACTTTTAAATAAGTCTTCTTTGTCAACAGCTATCTGGTTTCTTTTGTTAATGCAGTTGACAGTTCATTTTGCTTTCTTTCAGTAACTTGGTAGCTTCCCAGTTCTGCCAATTCTTCAATGCCTGTTCCACTGCTTCATTCTATCACTTCACTTATTATTGAATGCTACATCTAATGCAGCATGTTATCTAAATAGGCACACTAATAAATGTCATCATTTGTTACATGGGACTTGACTTTTTAAGGAGTTATACAGGGATTTTGTAAGACAACCCTTGGAGTACTATGTACAGTGTTGGTCTCTTTCTTTAAGGACACAAATGAGTTGGAACCAGTTCAGATAAGGCTTATTGGACTATTCCATGCAACAGGGAAGTGAAAGTTGTCTTATGTGGAAATGTTATAGAGTCATAGAGATGTACAGCATGGAAACAGACCCTTCGGTCCAACCCGTCAATGCCAACCAAATATCCCAACCCAATTTAGTCCCACCTGCCAGCACCCGGCCCATATCCCTCCAAACCCTTTCTATTCATATACCCATCCTCATGCCTCTTAAATGTTGCAATTGTACCAGCCTCCACCACTTCCTCTGGCAGCTCATTCCATATACGTACCACCCTCTGTGTGAAAAAGTTGCCCCTTTGGTCTCTTTTATATCTTTCCCGTCTCACCCTAAACCCTGGACTCTCCGAACCCAGGGAAAAGACTTTGCCTATTTACCCTATCCATGCCCCTCAATTTTATAAACCTTTATAAGGTCACCCCTCAGCCTCTGACGCTCCAGGGAAAACAGCCCCAGCCTGTTCAGCCTCTCCCTATAGCTCAAATCCTCCAACCCTGGCAACATCCTTGGAATCTTTTCTGAACCCTTTCAAGTTTCACAACATCTCTCCGATAGGAAGGAGACCAGAATTGCATGCAATATTCCAACAGTGGCCTAACCAATGTCCTGTACAGCTGCAACAGAACCTTCCAACTCCTGTACTCCATACTCTGGCCAATAAAGGAAAGCACCCCAAATGCATTCTTCACTATCCAATCTACCTGCGACTCCACTTTCAAAGAGCTATGAACCTGCACTCCAAGGTCTCTTTGTTCAGCAACACTCCCTCGGGCCTTACCATTAAGTGTACAAGTCCTGCTAAGATTTGTTGGACAGGCTACGCTTGTATCTGCTGCAGTTTTGAAGAGCGAGACACAAGTTGATTGAAACAGATAAAATGATCCTGAGGTATCTTGACAAGGTAGATGTGGAGATAATTTTTTTTTTCTTGTGGGAGAATCTAGAACGAGGGGTCACTGTTAAAAAAAAAATGGCTGGACCTATTTTGGACAGAAGCAAGGAGGAATGTTTTTCTCAGAGTCAGGAGTCTATGGAATTTTCTTATTTAAAAAAAAAGTGGATTTACAGTCTTTGAATACTTTTACAATGGAGCAAGGTCGATTCCTGATAAGCAAAGGGTTGAAACGTCATCAGGGTAGGTGAAGGATAAGTCCAACAGATACATGGGAAGACCACCAATTGTAATTTCCCCTCCAAGCCTCCCACCATTCTGACGCCAAAATTTATCATTGTGCCTTCGGTGCCACTGTGTCAAAAATCTTAGAATTCCCTCCCTAACGGCATTGTAATTTACCTAAACATAAATGGACTGCAGTGGTTCAGAGAGGCAGCTCATCATCACCTTCTCAAGGGCAACTAGGGATGGACAATGAATGCTGGTTCAGTTGGCATCTGCCAAGTCCCATGAGTGAATGTTTTAAGAAATTAATTCTTCTGATGCTCATCAGGATACAAAACTTTACTCTTGCCCATCAACACTTTGCACCATTAATTACTTTTACAACCTGGGAAAAATAATTTGGAAGTTTCATTTTTGCCCCTTTTTCATCAGATCAAGCACAACCAACTATACTTTTCTTTCTTGTGAATATTCAAATTGGAGAAAGCAGCTACTTAGAAGCTAAATACATGATTGAAGAATAGGTGCCTTGGAAAACCCATGTCCAAGTCAGTCTGTGTTCTGAACCAGAAACATTTAGATGGAAAGTCTGACCACTTCACACTCCACTTTGGAAAGTTTTCTAGTATCCTGGAGGCAGGATATTTGAAGAATTACATATTCAAAGTAATCCATATTCTGTGACTTCAAACGCTGTTTCACTGAATAAATTTCTCATGTCAATTCAAAAGAAATTGGGAAGACTTTTAGGCTTTCTTAAAGAAAACCTTAACGGCTAAACTCCAAAGATACTAAATGATGATCCATAAGACAAGACACAAATCCCCACAACAATATTAACACAATGATACGCGACATGTTAAGCTTCACAAAGCTCTCTCTCTCTCTTTGCCTGGAGCATCTACTTCAGAACAATGCAGTGCAATATTTGACCATGAACAAGGGAAGCTATAATCTGTACATGTGAGCTATAAAAGCAGTGCAAGGTAGGGAAGGACAACTCTAGGCAGGGTGCTACGGTATCTCTACTTTGCCATGGCTCTGTGCTAGTTACCAACCATGATGCTTCGGAACTTTCAGAACGTGACATATGGGAAGAGGATTTAAGAGAAATTCTGGCAGCTGATCAGCACTGTTGATGAACGAGCCGGCAGTGGATGAGACTAACGTGTTGGCATTCTCAGACAGAGCATCAAGCAACTGTACATTTACATAGCCAGACATCAGATATCTAATCAACTCAATCTTTCGCTCATGGCCTGAAATGGAAGAGAAATCAAGGGCATGGATGGTGCAGAAGGCAAAAGGAGAGGGAAAGAATAAAACAGAAAAAGAAACATTTAACAAGGAAAATTAAAAATATGAAAAGAGTATTTTTGTCTACAAGTCTTCATTATTAATTAAAACCTTTACTTTTTACTTTGCAATTGCATCTTTCTTGAAAATAATTACAAAATCTTCCAAATCCTTAAGTGTATATTTAGACTGGTAACATTAAACCAATGTCAAAGATCTTTTCTTTTGCTGTTAAGTTTTGCTATAGCAAACATCTTTCAAAAACTCACTCAGTACAGAAATATATTCATACAAATCCGACGTTAGAATGAGAAATTTATTCTCATTCTGATAAGAATTGAAGACAACTGCAAATTTAATTAAATATTATTCAACAGAGAAAATCAAGCTCCACATGCAATTTTGTTACTTGTAGCAGTTGAAAGATAAACTAACACATCAAATTACAAGACTGTGATAAGGAAAAAGGTCAGGATCAGTCTGCCATTAAAAAAAACTATATTAGACCCCTTTTTTCTTCATTAAAGTTCTTCCATAACCCAAAGATCAAGCACAAAGTGAACACAGAAATAAGGAAAAGTAGCCCATTCAGCCTTTGAGCCTACTCCACCACTCAATATGATCATGGCTAATCATCTACCTCAATGTTATATCCCCACCTGCTCCTTACATCCCGTATGCTTTTAAAATCTAAAGATTTATCTCCTCCTTTCTTGAATTTACACAGTAAACTGTCCGGCACAGCCTTCTGTGGTAGAGAATTCCAAACGTTCTCTATCCTTTGAGTGAAGTAACTTTTCCTCATCTCAGTCCTAAATGGGCTATCCCCTATCCTGAGACTGTGACCCCTGGTTCTAGATTCTGTAGCCAGGGGAAACAAAAACCCATCCTGCATCTAATCTGTCCAGCTCTGTTAGAATTTTACATTTGTCAATCAGATCACCTCTCCAGTGAATTCACATCCAGCTGAACCAAACCCTCTTCACAGAACTGTGCTGCTGTCCCCTTTATCAGCTTACTGAACCGTTGTTGCACTCTAAGGTAAGCATATCCTTTCTTAGGCAGAGACCAAAATTGCCTGCAATCCTCCAGGTGTGGTCTCCCAATGCTTGTATAACTGCAGTAAGGCATTACTACTTCTGAACTCAATCCTATTGCAATGAAGACATATATAATTTGCCCTCTTAACTGTTTGCTGCATCTGCCTGTTTAATTTAATTAGCTGGTATACAAGGACAGCCACATCCCATCTGAGTGCAAGCTATAAATTGCCAGAAGGTTAGGCTTGTGCTGATGGGAAAAATTACAGACTTCTCCCTCGATCTAAAGGAAGTGAGAAATGATAGAGGAGACACAAGGTCCAAATAACAAGGGGTGGATCAGCTACATGAGTAAGATTTTAACTTCACTGCAATTACACAAAGTGAACACATCTTCATACCCAATGTCACCTCAACAAAGGAGTTTCCATTTTAAACTTACCTGGCTTTGAAAGAGGCATTGGAGGAGGGAAATATTTGCGAACTGGTTGTGGTGGGCTGTGGGAAAAGGCAATAGAAAGATGAGTTTATTCGTTTTCCAAAACTATGCAAAGTGCTCCAAATAAATAATCAAACATACATGGATCCAAAAGCAAACAAACAACTGGAAGAGGCCATCACACTGGTAACTTTATATTCTCTCATTCCTTTCCCACGTTGTGAGATTTGATTATGAAAAGCAAAAGTGATTCAGGGTTTTAAAATATACACTGAGATCAAAAAGACCTAATGACTTAGGGCTAGCTACTGGTAGACTGATGTGCATGCTCGCATGTCTAAATGCATACATCTGTGTGTGCAGTCACATCAAGTCTGGGAACAGAGAGGTAGACAGTGGCTGTCACCGCATTAGTACGTCAGAAAACCAGACTAATGCTCCAGGGGTTCGAATCCCACAATGACAGCTCAACAGTTTTGTATTCCAGTTTATAAATCTGGAATATAAAAACTGATCTCAGTAACAGTGACTAAGACAATTACCGTTTTTCACTGCAAAAAACCATCACGGTAACTAATACAGCTGACTCAAGGAAATCTGCTGTCGTTAGCTGACCTGGCCTACATCCAATTCCGGATCCACTACAGAGGCAGTGTGGTTGACTTTTAACTACCCTCTGAAATTGTTCTAGCAAACAGCTCAGCTCGAGGGCAATTAGGAATGGGTAATAAATGCTGGCCTTGCCAACAATGCCTATATCCATTAAAAGCACGCAAGAAAGATGGGGCTAAACAGCAGTTTTGATTTTACACAATCCTTATAGAGCAAATGCAATTTATTTATTTATTTAACAGACATCAATATTTTGAAACCTTTTCATAATTCTTTGCATAACATTTACCTCTTGAAATCTTGTCCTTGATAATAATAAGGGTGCTGTTGGTAGTGCCCAAATACCTCAAATACAATTGGCTTTGTTTTGATGTATTCTACAAATGATTCAGTTACTTCGACAGCAACCTAAACAAACAATGGAGATAAAGACAGGTTTCCAACTTACATCAGGAAAGCATTTCAAATATATTTGTGAAATGGTTGGTCAAGCACTTTGGAAAAGAGACACCCATGTCCCAGACTCACATTCTGCACATGGTAAAAACCAAGTGGTGTTCCCCGGCCACTATTCTTCAGGGGTTCAGTCGAGAAAGCTTCATCGTGACGGTGCAGGAAGCTGGGAAGAAATACACATTTACCCAACAATGACGAACAAAAAAGTTCACTTCACTGTTTAAATGATGCATGGGAAAGTTCAAAGCAAGCACATTAAGCATTCAGACATTTCAGCAACAATCAATTGGTCAGTAACAAGGAGAGATGCTACTGATGTCTTTTGCCTTGCACTCATCAGGATAAACACAAGAATGCTAAACTTTAAATGATTACAACAATTTACACTAAAATTGGTCAGCAGGTCAACTCTGATTGGCCAAGGTGTTGCCATGCAGAAAGCAACAGGGAACTATAGATTCCCTGAGCTTCTGGTTAATTAAAAGATGCAAACTTGTCCCTCTCAATTGTACAGAATGGTTCCTTTGCAGGATTTTATGCCATGAAGACAACATGAAGCATTGCGATCATGTAAAGTATCATTGCTCAACCATTAATCCAGAGACCCAGATAACATTCCTGTGTTCAAGTCTCACCGTGGCAGATGGCGGAATTTGAATTCAATAAAAATCTGGAATTAAGAGTCCAATGAAGACCATGAAACCATTGCTGATTGTTAGGAAAAACCCATCTGGTTTGCTAATGTCCTTTAGGGAAGGAAACTGTCATCTTTATCTGGTCTGGTAACACGAGACACAGAGCAATGTGGTTGATTCTTAACAATTAGGGGCAAGCAATAAATGCGGGTTCAACCAGTGATACCCACATCCTATAAGTGAATTTAAAAAATCTCTGGAATTCTTGCATTTGTCCTGGTGTGCGCAAGATGGAAAGCTTTTTAACTTGTCACACCGAACAAGTGCTGCATATTCAGACCTGACAAAACAGCACAGACCTGAAATGTCAACGCTCTTTTTCTCCCCAAAAATGCTGCCAGACCTTCCAAAATTTCCACGTTTTATTTAATTAAATTGCATTCAATAAATGCAAAGTCTCGACAATGATTTGAGTAAGCACAGAGAAGCATCTCAGCAGCCATTAAAGAGCTAGAATCAATTCATTAATACGAAGGGAACCTAATACACAACCTGTTTTGGTTTAGGTACAATGTTATGAAGTTGTAGACGTGTATTGTACCTTTAAGGGAGCTGAAATTTCTGGCTGGCACAAAGTGTTCTGAAAGATTTTAAAATGTAACATTGGATGGAACAAATAGCTGGGATGGTGTTACCATGATACAAAAACAAATTCAAATTCAACCAGTTTAAATTATGCTCCAGATACCAAAATCCAATTGAATTTGAATTTAGGGTTTTGATGACATCAAACCAATGAAATGATCCAAAGTTTTGGGGTATAAAACTGGACATTTTGAACAGTTCGGTGGGGGGAACCGTTAAGAAAACCACCAAATATAGACTGCTAGCTGAATACTCTTTGAAAGGTACCTGTTCATATGAAAGGCCTGTGAAGCAGAATACTGAAGAAAAGATGACAGAGGAAAATCTATAGAGGAAGATTCAAAGATAAGATTCAATAGCTGGCTGGTTTTGAAATTTGAATTTGTTTTTGTATCATGGTAATACAGTTCCAGCTATTTGTTTCACCCACTGTTACATTTTAAAATCTTTCAGAACACTTTGTGCCAGGCAGAAATTTCAGCTCCCTGAAAAGGTACAGTACACACCTACAACTTTATAATAACTCAGATTCTACACTGAATATTTGACTTTTAATGCTTTCTGAAGTGCCTCAGCAAGCACCTCACTGATAATTTCGGTTCATCAGAAAAGAAATATGCACAACCATATAATGCCTGTCTTGACTAACAGGTGTCAAACTCTCAAATTAATGGCTCTTGAAATGTAGTCATTGTCGTAATGAAAGAAATAAACTGGATAGTAGAGTGCTTTACTGGTTCTTCAGATGCTAGACTCACTTTTATGAAATTATTAGGATCCAAGTTGATATTGATGTGCGTGGGTAAACTATTTATACAAAAAAATGGAATCTCAATACTGGTACACAACCAGTTAACCAAAATTCTGAAATCTGAAAAGCTCCAAAATCCGAAGATTTTTCGTGAAGTTTTTTCCTGTGTAACAAGGTTATTTTGCATGCGAGCAGGTGACCCAACTCCACACCCACTCGGCCCATGACACTCAGATGTGACGTGGCCCAGCACTAGTAGGTGTCAAGTGGGTCTCAGCACTCGTACCAGTTACATGTGGGTCTGCTGTTCACTAAGTGTTTTTTTTATTTCACTGTGAAAATGTCATTTATTCTGAAATCTGAAAAACAACTGGCCCCAAGGATATCGGATAAAGGATTGTGTACCAGTATTAAGCAGCATTTTCTCACTCAAAAGCTTTAGAACTTCAGAGTCTCAAAGCTGATAATTTAACTGGGAAAAGTTAGAATACTACAACTTCCTAATACTAAGGAAGCCAAGTAGCAGCAAGAGTAGGAATAGGAGGATAGAATAGATGAACAAGGAACTGGTGCAGGGGGTAAGGATTCACATTCTTGCACCACTGGGATCTTTTTCAGGGGTAGAAATGATCTGTAAAAGAGGATAGGTTCCTGAATCGGAAGGGGACCAATATCCTCGTGGGGAGATTTGTTAGTGCTCGTCAGGAGGTTAAATACCCAGGATAAATCGCTAGGACTTTTCCGAGGTATTTTGCAGAACTTTGTGGGAAGCTAGGGAAGAAATTGCTGAGATATTTGTATCATCAACAGCCACAGTCAAGGTGCTGGAAGACTAGAGGTTGCCTAATGAGCCAAAGCTGGAAGGAAATGCCAGGGAACTACAAAACGTCAGTTTTGGGTAAAGGTGTTGGAGGAGACTTTGAAGGCCAAGATTAACACGAATTTGGAAAGGCAAGGACAGATTAGACGTAGTCAACAGAGATTTTTGACTGGAAAATTGTATTTCATTAACTTGATTGAGCTTTTTCAAGAAGTGACAAAGATGATTGATGAAGGCAGAGGCATAGTTGTTGACTACATGCAATTCAGTAAGGCATTCGACAAGGTTCCACATGGAAGACTGGTTAGCAAGGTTAGATCACATGGAATCCAGGGGGAGCTAGCCATTTAGATACAAAATTGGTTTGAAGGAAGGAGGCAGAGGATGGTGGTAGAGAGTTGCTTTTCAGGCTGGAGGCCTGTGACCAGCACTGTGCCAGAAAGATCCACTGCTTTTTGTCATCTTTATAAATGATTTGGGTGTGAATAAAGAAGGCATGGTTAGGTCTGCAGATGACAGCAAAACTGGTGTAGTGGACAGCGAAGGTTACCCCAGAGCACAACAGGATCTTGATCAAATGGGCCAAGGAGTGGCAGATAGTGTTTAATTTAGATAAGTGTGAGGTGCGGCATTCTGGAAAGGCAAACCAGGGCAGGACTTGCACACTTAGTGGTAGTTAATGGGGAATGCTGCCAAACACAGACTTAGGAAAATAGGTGCATAGACCTTTGAAAGTGGAGTCACAGGTAGACAGGATGTGAAGGCGGCAGTTGTGTACTTGCCTTCATTGGTCAGAACATTGAGTAGAGGAGCTGGGATGTCACGTTGCAGCTGTACAGGACATTGGGGAGGTCACTTTTAGAATACTGTGTACAATTCTGGTCACTCTTCAAGAGGAAGGATGTTGTGAAACTTGAAAGGGTGCAGAAAAAATTTACATGTTGCCAGGGTTGGAGGGTTGAGCTACAGGGAGAGGCTGAATAGGCTGGCACTATTTTCCCTGGAGTGTCAAAGGCTGAGAGGTGGCCTTGCAGAGATTTATAAATTCATGAGGGGCATGAATAGGGTGAACTGCCAAGGTCGTTTTCCTAGGGTCAGGGAATCCAATACTAGAGGCGAAAGGTTTAAGGTGAGAAGGGAAAGATTTAAAAGGTCCGGAAGGGAAATTTTCACTCGGAGGGAGGTGTGTATACGGAATGAGTTGCCAGAGGAAGGCATTTGGATGGGTATCTGAATAGGAAGGGTTTAGAGAGTTATGTGCTAAACGCTGGCAAATGGGACTAGGTCAGATTGGGATGTCTGTTCAGTGTGGACAAGTTGCATCAAAGGTTCTGTTTCTGTGCTGAATGAATCCAACAGATGTTGAGGGAGCAACTTGCATCGATGTCTTTAAATGTGACAGCTTTTAAAAATAAGCCCACAAGGTGGAGCAACTCACTGTAGTAAAGGAAAATATTCAGGTTAAAAGAAGGGAAAAAGGAAGGCAGGAGGAGAGGCTGAGGGAGGGGGGACCAGCGAGAGACTGGGAGAAAGGTATGGATGGGGTATTAAGTCAGAGGTGCAGAGGAAAAGAATAGAGTTAGGTTAAAATTATTTATCAACATTTAAGATAACATTGTTATTTGACTTAGTTCAATATTGTATTATAGTATTTGCTTCATCCTCTACCTTAAGCTGTTGGTTTAGAAAATGAGGAAGAGGTTTGTGAAAATAGTGTACTTGCTTAAAAACATATAATATTTCCTAAGGGAATCATAAAACAACCAAAATAGCAACTTGCTCATGATAGATAAACTACATATTGTATCACTTCAAAAGCAGCAGAATCCAGAGTAAAATGAAACCTGTCATTAGCTGTCTGACAATTCAAGATGTTGCATGTGACCTCCCAGACTGTCAATATGTACATAAACCACCTAGTTAAAAATCACAACACCAGGTTATAGTCCAACAACCTGGTGTTGTGTGATTTTTTTTTAAACTTTGTACACCTCAGTCCAAAACCAGCATCTCCAAATCATAAACTACAAAGCACAATTGCAACAAAAAAGGTTACTTACTTGAACTGACAGAATATATCAGCATATTCTGGTGGGATCCCACTGGCCTGTAGTACTGTCACTCGGAAAGTGAAAACGCTGCCAACTTTCAGGTGTTCGCCAATGCTGTCAGGCATCTCCCCCAGGGACAGTTTGGGGTCCAACTCAGTGTTCGATTTAAAATCTGCATTGCAAAAGACCCCAGCACAATGACATTAATCTAACTGCTGCATCATAGACAATACAGGCTGGAAAAGGTTAGCAGCCTCCACCAGCCAAAGATTTGTCACCTCTCAAGACATTAATTCCATGCATTTACCATCATTTTTAATAATTCACCAGCAAAATCAAACCAGATGACTCTTCTTGGAGAATGTTTAGAAGAGATTCCAAAGAGCTGTTCAAAGTCTAGAGGGACATAATGGAAACTGTTTCCATTGACGGAAGGGTCGAGAACCACAGGCAATGGACTTAAGAGAAGAAGTGACAAATAAAACACGGCCAACATGAATAAGAGGGTTTTTACACGGCAAGAGGTTTATCACCAGGAACAGACTACCTGAGAGGCTGATACAATCACCTGAAGGAGGAACAGACACTGAGAAAGGGCAGGGGAGTGGGACTTGCTCAACTGCTTTTCTAAGTAGCCAACACAGGCTCAACTGGCCAAATGGCTGTCTTTTCTGCATTGGAATCCATTCCATGATTTTATATAAACATCTCACATACAGACATAAATCCAATTACGTCAGAAACTAGACTGCAGTATGATCAAGGCAAACAACCCAATCAGAGTCGAGTGTGTGTTGTTGGGAAAGTACAGCAGGTCAGGCAGCATCCGAGGAGCAGGAGGAATGATGTTTCGGGCATAAGCCCTTCATCAGGAATGAAGGGCTTATGCTTGAAACACCAATTCTCCTGCTCCTCGGATGCTGCCTGACCTGCTGTGCTTTCCCAACAGCACACTCTTCACTCTGATCTCCAGCATCTGCAGTACTCACTTTATCATAAACAACGCAATCAGAGTGTTCCAATACCCACATTGTTTAAATTCCAATCTTGTAAAATATAGCTGGAGTAGTTTCCTTTCATTCCTCATTACTTTTAATAAGTAAAGCATTTCGCAAATTGTTAAAACTGCCATATTAACCTAAAATTGGGGGCAAACCTTAAATTGTACGAGTTTACAATGGGAACTCAAGAAAGTGCAAGAGGGAGCCTTATATGTAGTTGAACTTATTTTTTAAAAAAGCAGCAAACTTGCCAGACAGCATTCTGACCTTGGAAAATAAAACTCTAAGCGAATCCATTGCACTCTGGTTAGTACAGAGGAGAAATCATTTTTTTCAAAATCTGGGAAAAAGTATACAGAAGCTTCCAAGCTCATCGTGGACTGTTGCTAATGTACTATGGTGGTCCTCCTTAAATGGGAAGTGAAAACCACCACAGTCTCAGAGGAACATGTGCTGCTCTCTCATTAGAAAGAGAAGGAACTGGTAGTGGAGGTTAACCCAAGGGTTACCATGCCTCGGGTGTGGTTGAGAAAGTATGGTAACCTCAGCCAAGAAGGGAATCAAACACATGCTATCGGTGCAAGTGTCACAATCCAGACATCTAATCAACTGAGCTCCATTGTCAACAGTACATCAGAGTTCAGGATGCAATTTAATGTCCTTAGAGGAGTGCAGTGTAAATGAAAAGCACAATTGATCGAATATTTTTGTCACAAAAAACATTAAACCTAAATTAGGGAACCCTTTACCTCACCAATTCGAACAATCTTATAAAATGGTGTTGTTAATCTAACTCTGCAGGGGGAGAAAGTAGAATGCTATTGTATTTCAAGTGCACATTTGGAAACTCTACTGGATTTATTAATTGCACTCCAGTGTAAAATGTGAATATCCATGGGGAGTAGAATTTAAATTGTATTTTTATTGGAAAAGGTCTGACTTGGGCTGAGTTCTGTTGAAATAATTTTAAACACCAGATTCACTCAAAATTCCATTATCCGTAATAGGATTTTCACTAAATTCTCAACTGTAAGATTAATACAGCAGCTTATGTAAAAGATTTCTATGACTAAACTGACAAGTTTGTCCCCCACAATTGCAATGGTCTTACTTTCTGACAACTTGAAGGAATTACACTGAATACAGGCAAGAGGTTCATGCAGATGAACTCATTTGTACATCCAGTGTAATCTTATTATATTCCATTCACAGTCTGTAAAAGCATTCGCTACTTTTCACAAAGCCAACACTGCTTCAAGTTTATTCTAAAGCATTTACCCAGCTCATTGATTCTGTTCATCTCTTCCAATGGGGTGATGACCTCTGTGCTCTGACCCTGCCCTTCAACAATCCTAAGCTCCTCCAATGAGAGCCCAGAACGTGACATTACAATAGAAGATACATCACTCTGCAAATAAAGAAACGGAGAACAAAATGGGAAAAGTGACAATAACTTTGGTGCCTAGTCTTGTGTCTTTTTTGATGTACCAATAGCAATGTTACACTTACCTCTCTGTAGTTCTCATCATCGAATGAAATTTTAGCAGTACCAGACTGGCGTACACCAGATCCATAGTCTGGTGCCTCCTCATCAGCTAGGAGGGAGAAAACAAACCAACATTCAACATTAATTCAAAACGAACTTGAATTAAGCAAACAACCTTGTATAAAACATTGGGACTAGAACACTAAGAAGTCAACACACAAAGCGACATTTTTTACAACTTTAGAGCCTGTTAAATCGCAGTGACGTGTGCTCATTGCTAATTGGTTTGACATTTTGCTTATTTATCTCAAAGTAATGCATAGACAGCTCTAACAGTTTATTTACATGGCTTTAAATCATTACAGACTTTACAGAATTTTCAATTCACATGCAGTCCTAGGTAGAAGCTCTAAGTCTCATTTTGCTCCAGAATATTTTTTGAGCCAGGCGTCTGTTATGGACTCACTCAGTTTGTTCACAGCCTAAAGCAATCAGGCACTGAACAAGGATCTAAGATAAGACAAACTTAATCAACTGCTACAACAGGCTCTCCAACTTGACCAGTTGACTGATGGTGAACTCGAGCAGAAAGATATCATGAGTTTTGCTGCGCAGAGAGTTGGACATTCCATAGGGTGAGAATATTCCTGCTCTACGACAATGGAGAAAGTGAGGACTGCAGATCAGAGTTGACTGTGTGGTTCTGGAAAAGCACAACAGGTCAGGCAGCATCAAAGGAGGTGGAGAATCAATGTTTCGGGCATAAGCCCTTCATGAGGAAAAGTAATGAAGGGATTATGCCTGAAACATTGCTTCTCCTGCTCCTCAGATGTTGCCTGACTTGCTGTGCTTTTCCAGCTCCACACTCTCGACTCTGTTCGAGGACAACGCCTCATGTTACTTGCCTACCAGCAAGTCCAAATTAAATGTAACCACATTTTAAAGATGCAAAGCCAACTGCAGAACCTAACACCATGAGTGGGCTGGGACAACAATGAGTAAAGCACTTTCGTGGAAGTCTATGTGGACAGGTCTTCATAATTTGGTACACTCGGCCTTTTACAGAACCTGCATTCTATTGAATTCTTGTGAAGCTGTGCAGTGCTACTCCAGCCTAAAAATTACAAGAGGAAACTTCTCTTTACAGTTAGGCAAATCTCAGAGATATCAGAACTGCATTGCACAAGTGAAACATTTTCCACTTCAGGTAATTAAATTAGACACTCATCAATTTGACCTGTTAAATCACAGAAAGAACCAAAATCACATCCATTCTAATTGTATAAACAATTGAAAGGAACGATTTATCTATCAATCTTCACAAATTAGATTAGATTCCCTACAGTGTGGAAACAGGCCCTTCGGCCCAACAAGTCCACATCGACCCTCCGAAAAGTAACCCACCCAGACCCATTTCCCTCTAATGCACCTGGCACTATGGCCAATTCAACATGGCCAATTCACCTGACCTGCACATCTTTGGACTGTGGGAGGAAACCCACACAGACACGGGGAGAATGTGCAAACTCCACACAGACAATCGCCCAAGGCTGGATTCGGACCTGGTGCTGTGAGGCAGCAGTGCTAACCACTGTGCCACCATGTCACCCACTGAGCCACCGTGTCGCCCCCATGTTACGCTTCCAATTCATAACAATGGCATAACAAAAGCTTAGCGTTGCCCTGTCAGCATGTAAACAACAACCTCAATCTTGACAATGTCCAACCTGTGACGACCCACCTGTGATAGACTGTACGCCCACTCTGAGGAAGCCTCGGACCTCCCCCTTCTCACTGACAATAGCAATTCTGTGAACGAGGGGCACTGGATACAGCAAATTGCTGAGGTATACAAATGCCCTGGGAACAAGGAAAGAAAGGAGGCACAAAACTGTAATCTTAGATAAATATGTGGAGATTGCGTGCTCTCAATACCTGACAGTAGGGATGTGCAGATATCTTCAGACTATATCTGTTTCAGAAAGAGACAATTGAGCCCAGGTAAATGGATATCAGAATCAATGATTACTAGGATCCAATTTAAGCTCCAATGAATTAACTTATTTGTTTACACATGCGGGAAATGACATCCAATAATTTTTAAAACATCATTCTTTTAGGGGAATTGACAAAGCCAGCATTTGTTACCCTCGAATTGAGTGGCTTGCTCGGTCAGAGAGCAGTTAAGAATGAAGTACATTGCTGTAGGTCTGGAGTCATCTCAAGGGCAGTCTAGATAAAGGAGGGAAGATATGCTGACCTAAAGATAATTAGTGAATCAGATGGGTTCCTACAAGAAGAGATGATAGATTCCCGGCCCCATTATTGAGGTGAGCTTCATGTTCGAGATTTATTGATGAATTTAAATACCAGCTGCTGTAGTGTGATTCAAAACCATGTCCTTGGAGCATTAATCTGGGCCTCTGGATCACTCACCTCATGATATTATCACGATAGTTACATCTCCTCAATTTCTTGTCAAAAATGTGTCAGAATTTGCTAGAGTGACACAATAACGTGAGATGTTTCACTGTTACACTAACTCTCAGGGGTATTTTAACGTTGAAAGGAACCAGCTATGAAGGTCATTTATTCTGGTAACTTCAATAAAAAAGTTTTTATTTATTTGTCTGTATATCTAAGATACCCATTGACCATCTTTGCTTAAAGCTGAACCTTGATATACTTTCACTTAACAATTTGACATAAAGATGTCACTTCCTATTCATAAAAGCGAAATGTGTTCACTGCTTTATTCAATCGTATTAAACTACCCCAAGTTTTGCACAAAATCTGACTTGATTTGCTAAGGTTTGTATGTCTGCTGATTGACAAAACTCTTGTTTATCTCCAAACATTCTGCTGTTAACTAGTTATAAATTATACCCATAACCTAGTGAATAACATAATGCAAAATTAATGCACAGTGACAGTCTTGATACAGCAGCCACAAAGCACAGATACCTTTGTCATCAGAAATCACAATTACCCACAAGTAGACAGTAATTTAACAGATCCTGTGGTGACTGCAACAGAGTAAGTTGCTGACGAGCCAAATGCAACCGATTCACTATGTCCCATTGTAACTCAACTAAACTGGGGAACTGGGAAATACAATTAGATGGTTCCTAATTCAAAAAATAAACAAGTGTTACATTCTGCATTTTAATTTGGGAAAAAAAATATTCAGAATCTGCAAAAAGGATTCTTAAAATAACATTTGGCAATAACCCAGGCAGTCGGAGTGCCTTAATGGTTCAACATTAAACTGGAATGTCTGCAAATCCCTACTGTTCAGAAGTGCTATGAAATACTAATTACAATCATGGCCTATTAAATCACCCACCAACCCCATCCTCAATGCTCCAAACATACTGTTTAAGAACAACATATCTCCCAGTTGTGAGCAAGAGAGAGAGAGAATGGGAGCACCATGCTGTCAAATGAAAAACTAAACATAAAAGATGAGTCATAATCAGACTGAAATAAACAAAAAATATAAAAACAGGTAAAATATGGCAAACAGCTAAAACTATGAAGGTTAAAAAATAATGAGACAAAATAAGACCTAAAACAGAACAAAACAAAATCACATGAGCCTTATTCAGTCTGCTTTGAGCTGGTAATCAGTTTTACCACAAAAAGGTTACTGTAAAAAAAACATAAAATAAGCAAAACACGCTAATGTTTACACATTCGAATAATCAGAAACAATCCAAAAGTTTGGCAGGAATAATTAGTATCAGTTGCGGTATTTACCAGCACAACTATACTTTAGTAAGGAATGGCAAAAAGAACTAAAGTAAAGATACAACAGCTGCAGTCTTTAAGTAATCAAAACACGTAGTTTCACTGACAGTGTTTATCCTTCAGGATCAGTTAGAAGCCCTTGGACCATTTGTTGAGAGTGAAATGTCATCAGAGATTTAGAATGCAGCAATTTTGTTCAACCTTGCACTAATTCCCACATAAGTTCTGCTAAGCCAGCATCTCTTCTCCTCTTTCTTTACAAAGAGTATACCTTAAAAATTTTGGGGAGAAAAAGTGGCTGAGGTGCCTCAGACAGCAAACAGAACAAAGTCACTCTTATCAGACACAGTTTGAAATTCCTCGCAATGTCTACACCTAACGTGCCTTTCTGTAAGCAGACTGAAGAGGTTGAAACAATATCAGTGGTAAGATTGGTGAGGCAAAAGAAATGGCATGTTGACAAAACAAATTCCAAACCAAACAACCTTCCAAATAAAACTCTGAATCAAAGTAAAAAAGTTACAGCCAAATAGTAAGGGAATGTTGTATTAGGAACACGCAACTATGTAGTTTGAGGACACAAGACAAAATTATTTTTTTTTAAAAAGTTAATCAAAAAAATGAAATTGTCATACAGTCCCAGCATGCCATGGGAGACAATTAAAGGGACGAGCTCTTTAACCAACAGAAGCAAGTTCAATGTAGTATTTATGCAGCAGAGCCCACTTATTATATTTAATGTCACCAACAGCATTCCAAAAATTCATGCTGGAATTTTCTTTTGCCCAGATCATAACATTGCAGACTGTGGTATATAAAGCTACAGAACTAAAGGGAAATGAATGTGTAACAAGTATCAATTTCCTTGGGGCAGCACTGCAATGGGTGGTCAAAACTGATGCTGTACTTCAGTAAGTTACAGCAGTGTTGGTAAGTCCTTACAGCACAGTTGACAGCTATTTGGCCCATCAATTACATGCCAGCTCGCTGTATAGCAACCCAGTCAGTCTTATTGTTCCATCCTAGCCCCACAACCTTTACTTCTCTCAAGTACTTTTTGAAATCATTAATCATCTTTACTTTCATCACCTTCATTGGCCAAGAGCTCCAGGCCAAGGTCACTCATCATGGTGCCTCTTGCTTAAAATCTTAAATGCGTGTCCGTTACTACTTGCATCATTTCATGGGAATGGCTTTCTCCTCTATCTTATCTAAACCTGTCATAATCCTCCGTGCCTGACCTCAGCTCCGTGCCCGACCTCAGCCCATTTTTGCTTCAAGGAGAACAATCCCAATCTCTCCGACCCAACATTGTAACAGAATTCTTCATCACTGTTCAACAAAATGCTTCTAGTCTTGGTACCTTATCAAGGACATCCATATACTTCTGCAAATCTGATAAACAGGGCTGGTTGTTAGGGAGGAAAATATTTTGGGATCTTTGGATAACTTATTTAGCTTTATTTTTATAACCTCACTATGCAACACCTTCCATTTCACTTTCCTCCAGGAGTAAGGATGAAACACAATCCTTCACATTTGAGGGCTGGCTTTGTCCAGCATCCATCAAGTTAATGAACAAGTATTTAATATAATTTTTTTCTGGCAACATGAGGAAAATAATAAGAAAGGTATGCTGCATAAATGTACAACAGAATTACATTGTATTTTCTCACCAACTAGCTCATAAATCCATCTATGTTCCTCATCTGGTTTCATTTGCTATATCATCTGCACAGTATATTTAGTTTAGCTCATGGAATTAGATTGAAGTTTTGTATAGCTAACATCTGGTTGGCACCAAGCAGCCAACTGGTGAATCTTTGGAGTCCTGTCGCAGAGGGCTGTCTGGACTCCATCACTGAGCATGTCCAATACATTTCCACATATTAAAAACATTATTTTTCAGGGAGTGTGCAGGAAAATTGCATTCAAAATGACGATCAGCTGGTAGGCAGGACGCAAAGGGCTGCATAGTCTTGTCCTGCTCCTATTTCTCTTGCTTTTATAATAGCTGTTTGAGAACAGCAGTGTCACAATTGAAAAGGCATTTCCATTACTATTCCCACAATTCATTCCCATGTTAGATCATTAAAACATGCTTCATATCCAGCAGCTTACATCCTTATTGTTGCATCATCTCAGAGAGTGTTTTGACTGTTTGTTTTCCAAATGATCAATTGCTGCCGTCAATACTCCACCTACTTGGCCCATGTCATGGGCTGTCAATAATGCAGAGTGCTGAAGCAAAAGGGGAAGCAGTGCATATTGAATCAGAGCAAAGAAACAGTACAGGCTAAATGACGATGAAAGTACTGCCTAAATCCAGTTTCAGTGCATGCCCAAACTCTACCTAATGGGATTCACACACTTGTCACTGAACCCAAATGTTTATTTAGAAAAGTCTGTTTTGATTCAATGGCATAGGAACAATGATGTGGAGGTGCCGGTGTTGGACTGGGGTGGACAAAGTCAGAAGTCACCTGGAACCAGGTTACGGTACAACAGGTTTATCAGAAATCACAAGCTTTTGGAGTACAGCTCCTTCGTTAATCTTATGGCCAGCTAACCTGTCATGGTTACCCCTGTCGAGGTGTGGCACAAATGGTTTGAAGAACACAATTAGAAAATGGATCATAAAATTTGTTTCAATAAACGCTCCCTGTGTAGAGTTTGGGAAAAGCATTTACCTAAACATATTTTCCCAAGGTATTGCTTTCAAAGCATTTTTGTATCTGCAATATAGTGATAGCTTCCTCAGTACCAGAGTACTCATTCACATTTGGCCAATTTAATGCAGTCGAAAAATCCTCCAATCTGATCATGGAGCTTCTGGAGATAAGCTTTCATGACAGGATTAATTGGACATGCAACCAAAAACGATATATTCCTAATCAACCTGTTCAAGGTGTCATGACACACCTCTGGAGCAGGTGGTCTTGAACTTAGGCCACCTGACCCAGAGGTAGCAACACTACCACTGTGACCACACATGAAATCATGTTAAATGCCCTCATCAGGAATACTTGCATCAATTTACAGATCAATGGTTGGGTAATTATAATTTGTAAGTGAAGCCAATTCATTAAGAAGAAACCCGAATTCCATGAGCTGAACAGTTTGATAGAACAAGGCAAGAATGTTCTCTGTACATTAACAAACACTGTGGCTTTGCTGCCGCGAATTGTAGGCCTCTCAATGAAAAGAGCTAGTCCCTTCTCACTGTTCTCCAAAGAACCTCACCAACCTTCCCACTAAAATGAACCAGGGGGACCGGTCATAAAATGGATCCTGTCCATCTCCGAAGATGTCTGATCCCTCTTCATTGCCGAGGTCTGAGCTAGTATCATCCACAAAGGCCTCGTCATCCAGGTCCTCAATTTCATCGTGCTGCTCGTCAGCAAGCTCAGTGATGTCAGAATCGGCTGTGGAGAAGGTGGGCGAGGGTGTGCGATCGGCAATGTGCTCGTTCACACAGCCGTGGAAGATTGGGGAACTGGAGTACAGTTAATGGCAAGAAAGGGTTATTTTCCAACGTATAGGCCCAACTTGACTTCAGGAGAAAAATGGGTGTTAATGATTATTTCAATCTCTTCAAGTTAGAAATCAAAATAGCATGCTTGACCCTTCATATTTCATTAACCCTAACGAACAGATAAAATAACAAAGTCAGGATAAAAAAGTTGAGGCACACTAATGAAATATATCCAGTTTTAAAAGGTTCTTAATTTCCCTGCTCTCAATTTACCAAAATGCATTTGTTTACCAATTGACCTACCACAATCATAAAAACCTTAGATTATTATTTTCAAATTTGGAAAGTAAACAAAGAATGAACTTGAATTTATAGCTTTTATTTCATGTCATTAGGGGAAGCCAAAATGCTTTGTACTCAAATAATAAGTGATTAACTTCAAAAGTAATTATATAGGTGATTTATGCATAACAAGAGCCAACAATGAGAATGAAATAACTGACTGGTTGGTTTGCTTCTCAGGATTAAAGGGTAGAGGGAGGGAGGAACGGTCCAAAGGATATGGGAGGGTGGAGGGGTAAATGACAGAACAGGAAAGCTATAGGGACAGGGGATGGTGCCTGCAGCCATGATCCAGGTGTCCAGCAGGAAGTGTTGCCTGTGACCAGGCATAGGATCTCTTGCTAAGCAAGAAATCAACTTGATCTGGTAAAGGAGGACAGCTAGTTACTATAATCCATGTGAGAACCAGAAAAACAAAAAGAGGCTGCCCCATTGAGAGAGCATCAGGAGCTGGTCTCAAGAGTGGTCTCATGGGTTTTTGAACAATGGATGAATACCAGAGCCACTCTGAGCCGAGACACCCAGGTTCAAGACCCATCTGCTCCAAAGGTGTTCTAGTGATTGGACTGAGGTTGGCCAGATGGATCTCACTGAGCATCAGTTCCCTGATCGGCGCAGACCAACAGCCCCAATCAGGGAATCCTGGCTGACATATAAACAGGAGTCGCAGGGATTCTGCACACTCTGGGGACTGGCTGTGAGCTGGCTGGTCAGAGTCCATGTATTGTGCACAGGTAAATAAAGGGTGACTTGGTGGTGGGATACCAGCCTCTCTCGAATTATTTCAGGTGTGTAATAGTATCTCAGAATCGGTTTACTTGAGGGGGAAAAACTTTTTTTAAAAAGTGCCAAGTCATCCAAACAAGATACAAGAGGAAAGATCAGAATATTTTCTAAACGGTGACAGGCTAGATATTGTAGAGGAGCCAAGGAATTTGGATGACCATTTACACAAGTCATTAAATGCTAGTGCAAGAGGTACAAAAAGTAATCAGAATTACTAGTTGAATGTTGGCTTATAACTCTACAAGGTTGGAATGCAAAGAGGAGAAAATATAAAAGCTGCAAGTATAAAATAAAAACAAGGCATTGAAGAAACTCAGGAGGCCTGACAGCATCGGTGGAGACAAACAGAGTGAATGCTGAGTAGAGTATGTCTCTTCTTTGGAGCGAAGGAGGAAAACATGCCCAGATGTAGAGCTTGGTTGGGCTCTACACGGAGTACTGTGTTTGATTCAAGGCTGTGCATTCTCAGGAGGGGTGTGTTAGCCTTGGAAAAGGCATCCCCACAGATTTACTGAACTGGGGCTGAAAGGGCCGATTGCCATGAAGATGGTTTGCATAAACAGGTGCTGTGTTTCCTAATCCTTAGAGAGTCGAAGGTGTTTAAGATAATAGAGTCAGTAGGATCGATTCAGAGAAGCTACTTCTCTTGATGGGAGAATCCAGAGTAAGGTAGCACAAGCATTAAATTGCACAGGGAGAGAGGGGAATGGTGGAACTGAGTCCTCCAAGAGGTTGAGGGGTCATGTGAAAAGATTAAGGTTGAGACTGACAACTTGATTAGGGGAGATTATGGTTTATGGATATGAAAGTAAGTTGGGATATAGGTCGACCAGAGTCTAATTAAGCAAAGCCAACTCAAGCTAAATAGCCAATCTGCAGAAGGGAAAGAATGCAAGAAGGGAGGAGGAAAAAGGTGGAAGCTATCCTCTCTCTCTGTCTCTCACAGATATTTTAGTCAGAAATTTGGAGAATTTTGTCAACTTCCAATCCATGATTTGTTACCTTCTCTTTGGGAAACAGAGTGTAGCACCACTAGGGAAGACTTGTACAGGTTCAGAAGGTTGCTCTTTACTCTGAGACTATCGGAGATAGACACTGTCTTCAGGATATTTCTCTCTCTGACAAAGCATGTTGTTTCATTGTTTTTGCAGGGCATCATAACCGAGGGACTGGGAGACATAAAAACCAAGTGTGGGAGCAGTGGGAAGAGTTCATTCCTAACCAGTCATGGCTTGCCAAGAAAGCTGCCCAGATGGGTCACTCAGGCAGACTGAGAAATTTTGAGAGTACATATACCCTCCCACATTTTAACAAGAGAGGAAAGATTTTTGATGCCACAGATTACCAAAAATATCCTTCCAAGCTCTGCACCTTGTTTGCAAATTAATCAAGGACACCAACATCTCAGCAGACACGCTTATTTTTAATGCACTTCTGAGCTGTTGGGACATTGGAAACTTTAGAAACCTTTAACTCAACTTCAGCAGCTGGTTAATCCTTTGGCATCAGCAGCAGGTCAGCAAATGTCTGTTCAATTGACCGACAACTCGTAAGTCTATATACGGCACAAATATGATCCACCTATAAAGCACCAGGATTTCATTTTGGACAAATACTCTTCACAAACAGCATCAATATTCTTTGAGTTTCAGCCCCTTGCCCCTCTCCTCCAGTTCCCCACAGTGTTTCATGTTTTGTGGCTATCCCCAACCTAAAAGGAAACAGTATTATATGTGAATGAAGAGTCCTTCCCAGCTAAAAACCAAAACAAAGTCATTGGTTAATGGTGAAAATATCTGCCACTGAACTTTTCAATTTCCATAAAATGCTGAAAGAAAACACAAGGCAGCAAGCTTGTTTATCATGAAGATGACTGGAAAATTGCAAGTGCTTAGTTAGAGAAAAAAAATTAGAGATCAATCAATGGATATCCTAGAATGCCAAGGTACACAATTCAGGGCTTAAGTGACACCACGAATGGCAAAAGCGAAATGCATCTCAACCCCTGAAAGAAGACTGCTATCCTCCAAATCACTTGATCACCAATCTTCAACTTTTATAAGCATTCAAATTCTGGCAGCTGAGCTCTGGAGAACTCTGCATTTGATCTTTAGTGAATTTCAGTCATCTCAGTGGAAATGGTTCTGCAAATGTCCTTCATCGGAGAACATGATAGATTGGCAACGAATTGTTGCATTGATGACTAATCTTTGCAAAGAATATGCTGCCAAAAATATAGGTGAGTCTATGATAGGCTAAGGGTTAGGACATGCCCCTACAGTCAAATAATCTTCCATGTTCACAGTCAATAAATGAAGCAAGGTGAGGTGCCATTGGTGCATGTGTGGTGGAGGGGGGTGGAAGAGAGAGAGCGAGAGCGAGAGCGCGGCGCGCGAGACAGAGCGAGAGCGCGGCGCGCGAGACAGAGCGAGAGCGCGGCGCGCGAGACAGAGCGAGAGCGCGGCGCGCGAGACAGAGCGAGAGCGCGGCGCGCGAGACAGAGCGAGAGCGCGGCGCGCGAGACAGAGCGAGAGCGCGGCGCGCGAGACAGAGCGAGAGCGCGGCGCGCGAGACAGAGCGAGAGCGCGGCGCGCGAGACAGAGCGAGAGCGCGGCGCGCGAGACAGAGCGAGAGCGCGGCGCGCGAGACAGAGCGAGAGCGCGGCGCGCGAGACAGAGCGAGAGCGCGGCGCGCGAGACAGAGCGAGAGCGCGGCGCGCGAGACAGAGCGAGAGCGCGGCGCGCGAGACAGAGCGAGAGCGCGGCGCGCGAGACAGAGCGAGAGCGCGGCGCGCGAGACAGAGCGAGAGCGCGGCGCGCGAGACAGAGCGAGAGCGCGGCGCGCGAGACAGAGCGAGAGCGCGGCGCGCGAGACAGAGCGAGAGCGCGGCGCGCGAGACAGAGCGAGAGCGCGGCGCGCGAGACAGAGCGAGAGCGCGGCGCGCGAGACAGAGCGAGAGCGCGGCGCGCGAGACAGAGCGAGAGCGCGGCGCGCGAGACAGAGCGAGAGCGCGGCGCGCGTGACAGAGCGAGAGCGCGGCGCGCGAGACAGAGCGAGAGCGCGGCGCGCGAGACAGAGCGAGAGCGCGGCGCGCGAGACAGAGCGAGAGCGCGGCGCGCGAGACAGAGGGAGAGCGCGGCGCGCGAGACAGAGGGAGAGCGCGGCGCGCGAGACAGAGGGAGAGCGCGGCGCGCGAGACAGAGGGGGCGCGCGAGACAGAGCGAGAGCGCGGCGCGCGAGACAGAGCGAGAGCGCGGCGCGCGAGACAGAGCGAGAGCGCGGCGCGCGAGACAGAGCGAGAGCGCGGCGCGCGAGACAGAGGGAGAGCGCGGCGCGCGAGACAGAGGGAGAGCGCGGCGCGCGAGACAGAGGGAGAGCGCGGCGCGCGAGACAGAGGGAGAGCGCGGCGCGCGAGACAGAGGGAGAGCGCGGCGCGCGAGACAGAGGGAGAGCGCGGCGCGCGAGACAGAGGGAGAGCGCGGCGCGCGAGACAGAGCGAGAGCGCGGCGCGCGAGACAGAGCGAGAGCGCGGCGCGCGAGACAGAGCGAGAGCGCGGCGCGCGAGACAGAGCGAGAGCGCGGCGCGCGAGACAGAGCGAGAGCGCGGCGCGCGAGACAGAGCGAGAGCGCGCGCGAGACAGAGCGAGAGCGCGCGCGAGACAGAGCGAGTTAGTTTGTATGTGTGGAATTTAATAGGAAAACAATAATGAGTATGTGTGCTCAAGGTGAGAAAGATTTCAGTCTCACAAAAATCAAATGTTTGTGTGTTTCAGGCATTAGACATTGGTAATTATTCTACAAAGACAGTACATCTCTTCCATTCTGAACCTTCCTACACCTGCAGCAGTTACACATTCCAACAGATTTTTTTTTTATTTCATGCAGCCATGTCTGAGTTGCTCTCCAGCCTGGCATTTATTATAGCAATTAAAGAAGGGTAATAAGATGATAGTGTGCTCCCTCCTTGATGACAGATTGACTTGCTTAACCATCCAAGAGTTAATTGCATTGCTGCAGGTCAGGAATTGCAAAAAGCCACACTGGGTAAGGATGGCCGGTTTCCTTCCCATATAGCATAAGTGAACCAGACAGGGTTTCTCTGACAATCAGGTTGTTTCGCAGTCATCACACTAGATTTCATTTCAGAATTACATTATTAACAGATAGTGAATTTCTGTAGCAGCTGAGATGGGATTTGGACTGGTGGTATTCTAGACCTGTGCATTACCAGTTTTATAACATAACCAAAATGCTAACATTCCATTGCTGTGTCAGTATTAAAGCAGCTGGTTTTATTCTGTGATCCAATGTCTACTAGAATCTGGGGTGAGATGCACTTAGCCCATTCTGATTTGACTCTTGCAGAGCACGACAAATGAAAATAAATCCCATACTGCAAACTACCATCATCTACAGCTGCAGCCATACACCCCTAAAGACATTCCTCCTTTCTGGTTTGATCAGAATGCAACATGTAGCTGATAATGTTTCAGCAGTGGCAACCTTTGTTACAAACTTAAATGATAATCCATAGTTTATTAACAGAATAATTGTCAGCATAATTTATAAATGAGCACAAGAGCTTGGTAATTTTACATTAATTACATTCAAATCACCAAACATTTGCACCCTCAATGCTAGAACAAATACTGATCGGAAATTATAAATGTTTCCTCAAATACAATCTGAAAGTAAACTATACAATTTGAATCCCCTTTTTGGCTGCATATGATGCATTTATGTGTGTTATACAGGAACACCTGTTTCTGCTATTGCCTACCCGGACTTAATGTAAAACAGAGCGTGGGAATAAGTGCACTGCAGAGAGAACATTTATGATAAACCTCTGATAAAAGTATCTCTTTCAAGAGGAGATCAACATCTAAGCCAGGGCAGGTCTCAATTCTGCAGCTGTCAGTGCCAAATGGTTTTGATATGTAGGAGAAACACCGACGTACCTTCCCACGAGCTTAAACCAATGGAAGCGGTCGTAAAACGGGTCACTGCCTGTCATGATGGACTCACTGTCATCTTGTGTGGCAGAGGCCATCTCTCCAACACGATCATACATTTCACGCATTAGCTCCAATCTCTGCCTGCACAAACAAAGCATACTTGTTTAGAATGTGCAGCCCATGGTTAAAACATTGCAACAGCACTCTGAGTTTTCCCTTCCATCAAGATATTGCCAAATTAGAGGTTCACCTAAATGCATGCACGCAAGACTAATGCACAGAAAGTTAACGTGAAGATATTTTGCTCCCTTGTAAGCTTCAGTGCAAATTGAGCCAAGGCAATCACAGAAGATACAGAAGCTTGAACTAACACACCAACAGGTTCAAGAATACTTCCCCCCCTGCCATTATTAGACTGATTAATGGGCCCTAACTTCAACTAATATTGACCTTGCTTCATGTACCTCCATGCAGTACAACCTGTATGCCTAACTCTGTCGTTAAGCACCCTATGATCTGTATATCCTTACTTACTCTGATCTGCCTGTACTTCTCACAAACAAGCTTTTCGCTGTACACATGACAACAATAAATCAAATCAAAATCAAATCAATGTATTTAAACTGTGAACACTACAAACCACAGCCAGCTACTCACTGACAAACACACTCAGCTATATAATGGACATGCTGTAGCACACAGTTCTCTCCCCTCTCCGGGAAGACAGAGCAAAGCAGAAAAAATGGCAGAGATGAGGTAATTGCCAAGAGAGAACGTGACAGGAAATTGTGATCAAGTCTGTTTAGCTCGCAACACCAATCTTTTGTTCAGGGATTGGGAATGTACAAGACAACTAAAGGAACAAGAGGAAATTAACATTGAAATGGAGACAGAGTAGGATAACCATGGTGTTTACTTGACATGCTTTCCTCAGTACTGTAAAACTGCATAGTAACTCAATATGGTTGCTCAAGTTCCCTTCTTTAGTTGGTGAAAAAATTCTTTCGAACTGACAGTTTTAAAAATAAAAATGATGATGATGCAATAAATGCAAGAATATAATTACTTCACTTCATACAGCATCTTCTCTCATTTTAGGGTTCTTAAGACAATTCATCAACACTCCTCATTTATATCTACTGTTATACTAACGGCATACCGAAGATAAAATAATTTCATGCTGTGTCACATCCCTTTCTCCAAGGCGACTGTATTTAGAAAAAGTAGTTTGATCCATTAATCCGCAACGCGTTTGATGCCAGCAATTGGGAGCTGAGCATTGGAGAGGAGGTTGTTGCAGACTCCTTGTTTGCAGACAAGGACCCAGGCACTGTGCACACTGCATGTTCTCACAGACAGGCGACCCACACTGGATATTCTCACAACTCCCATCTGTGCCATCCAGCAACATTCCCCTCTGCAAAACTCAATGCCCAGCTGCTGACATGCTGACACCACACACAATGGGGATAAAGGGATCAAATTTATTTCCTTAAATACAGTTGTCTTAGAGAAAGGGTAGTGACCTAGTGTGAAAATATTTGATCTTCAGTGTGCCATTAGTATGGCAGTGGAGAGGAGATGCTGCAGTTGTGCCAGGAGCAACAGGGTTGACTGTTAAATGTCCTGTTAAGCAACATTCTCACAGGGGCAGGTAAGGATGTGCAATGAATGTTGGCTTTGCCAGCAACACCCATGTCCCCTGAACAAAAAATTAATCCATGTGTCGCATTAAAGACTATATCAATAGTACTTTTTAAATAAAAAATTTGAAAATTGCTGAGGAAAACACATTATTTTTAAACAAAGTTAACTGCCAATCATCTTTAACCGATGCATTATCCATGGCTATGCCTATACCAAAGTGCACTTGCCAATCAATCAATACTTTTGTCTCAGTATAAATGTGGCTTTCCCTGTATTTTTATATTTCTTACAAATTATTTCAAAGAGTGCAAGATGAAAAGCTTTGATGACAATATCAGTCTTTCTTTTAGCAACATTTCACCATTAAGTAGAGGAAGATTAGGAAATCTCCCATCAACAATGTCATCATGATGCATTGTGGAAACACCTGCCAGAAATTTATCATAAAAGCAGTCCAAGAAATATAGTTTAAATTGGCAAAGGCAGGCATTTCACTAATTATAAAATAGGATACTGTAAAATGTAATGTGACCAGCGGGCCAGACGGTTCAGCAAGCATTTAAGTAAACCTTACTTGAGTTTTTCCAAGGACCAATAATGCGTTGCACCATTCTTCAGATCTTGTACCTCCACTGCAACAACAGTTCTTGGGAATTGTTGAACTTCACGATCCGATTCGGCCTCAGCAGGGAGTAATTCAGGCGGAAGAGGGGAGTATAGCGTGTTTGTGAGCAACACAAACTGGAATTGCACCTGAATAAAAAGTGTGGGAGGAGTTAGGGAAGAAAAATCAATATTAAACCACAATTCTTCTTCCCCAATTCATTAATGTGTGTAACACATGAGTTTTAGGAACAACATGTACTGCAGAATGGTCATCGTCTCAAGCAAGGACATCTTCGCTTGGGTAAACTGCCACTTAAGTTTATTAGCTTGATTTCTAGGTTAAGGGGATTGTCGCAAACAAGAGATCAAGTACATCAGATCCAAGTTGTCTGCAGTTTAGATGGGATGTGAACTTACTGAAATATAAAATGTAAAAGGGCTTTACAGGATAGATATGGAGAGGATGCTCCCTGTGCCTAAGAAATCTAAAATTAGGGGCAACTCTCAGAACAAGTCATTGATCATTCGCGTCTGAGACGAGAATTGTATTTTCACTCAAACATTTTGTGAATCTCTGATATTCTGTATTCTCAAGGGCTGTTGCTGTGGAGAAAAAATCACCTGCCTCGGAGTCAGAGTCGGGGTTCAATGACAGAGTTTATTGCACAAGGAAATACCGGAGCTCCAGGGAGAGAAAGGCACC
Organism: Chiloscyllium plagiosum; assembly: GCF_037043375.1. NCBI lineage: Eukaryota > Metazoa > Chordata > Chondrichthyes > Orectolobiformes > Hemiscylliidae > Chiloscyllium > Chiloscyllium plagiosum. The sequence continues at coordinate 6,284,466 of NW_028270175.1, forward strand.
AACAGCACAGTGGTCAGCTACGAGTTTTCTCTCAACCTGGAGCACATGTTAAGATACTTTTAGACATGTTGTGATATAATAGGTCAGTGATGAGGTTATTGTTTCTGCAACATGGTTTGTTTATTGTAACATTGCAGAATCGTTAATAGGTTCGGATCAGTCATTGTCTGTTCTAGCGCAGCCTTTGTTAATTTTTGTGCGGTTGCTGTCGGCTTCAGTGCAGACATAGTCAGTTTCAATGTCTGCTCGGAAGTCCACTGCTGTAGTAATGGTGCTAATCACTCTTCCTGAGAAGGACGATTACCACAGCCCTGGCTATTATCACTCTGTATTGAGTCCGTATCTAACTGTTAGCATTTCTATCAAAGGTGTTGGCTGGACCCAGACACTTCGGCGGGCAGTGTACGTTACTCATGTGTATTCTCTCCCTCACCTGCCTTGAACGAATCAACTCGGTTGTGAGTGCATTTTACTGACACTCTGATGGCCCCAGGCAGCGTTTGTGTTTACTCTGCTGTCTCCCTCCATATTGCAGTCCGGCAGCCATCTTGTGCATCAAGTGGCCAACTTATGGCTCAGCGGCCATTTTGTGTGTCCATGTGCCTAGTGTCACCCTGCCTCGTGCCATCTCCCACTTCACTGTGAATGCTCAATGCATGGTCAAGGCAGAGGTCAATAGATGTGTGGACACCAATGGAATAGTGAGGGGTAAGACAGAATAGGCAGCAATCTAATTGAAAGGTGGAGTAGGTTGAAAGGGTTATACGATATACTTCAGCTACAATGTCCAATGCTATAGTGCAATATAACTATCACATGTAGCACACACCAAACCTTAAACACAATCTTTCCACAGTCTTTTCCAAATTAACACTTATTAATTTTACACTATGGATTAATGTTCAAGCCACACATTAGGAAGAGTCATTTGACCCAACTCTCTTCTGACAGATTAGATTAAATTACTTACAGTGTGGAAACAGGCCCTTCGGCCCAACAGGTCCACACCAACCCTCTGAAGAGCAACCCACCCAGACCCATTCCCCTACATTTACCCCTTCACCTAACACTACGGGCAATTTAGCATGGCCAATTCACCTAACCTGCACATCTTTAGACTGGGAGGAAACTGGTGCACCCGGAGGAAACCCACGCAGACACGGGAAGAATGTGCAAACTCCACACAGACATTTGCCCGAGGTGGGATTTGAACCCTGGTCTTTGGCGCTGAGGAAGCGGTGCTAACCACTGTGCCACCGTGCCGCTCACAGGTTTTATAAAAGTGTTTTGTCTCAAAAAAAAAGTGAAAAATTGAGGTTTATTTCTCAGCAAAGAGCCTAAACTGTAAATATTTGTTCCTTAGCATATTTGTCAATCCTCTATAACTGGAGACTAATTAATGTTGATTTGTCTGAAATGATCCTCCCATCTCTACCCCACAGCACGGACATTAATATAGAATTGAAAAGGAGCATCAGCAATTCTTTCCTGAAACCAGCTTTCAGAGCAGCGCTCATTTGCAAACAATGTCTGGGTTTTTCGGAAGAGTAAATTCCAGACTAGAATAGCACAAGCCCAGCACATTTCAGCAGCAGTCGCAGGCTGTAGGCCAGTATTCCTGAGCAGCAGGAGAGTCAATGGGAAGGGCTTATGCTCGTGCTCAGGAATACTGGCCTACAGCCTGCGACTGCTGCTGAAATGTGCTGGGCTTGTGCTATTCTAGTCTGGAATTTACTCTTCCGAAAAACCCAGACATTGTTTGCAAATGAGCGCTGCTCTGAAAGCTGGTTTCAGGAATGAATTGCTGATGCTCCTTTTCAATTCTATATTAATGTCCGTGCTGTGGGGTAGAGATGGGAGGATCATTTCAGACAAATCAACATTAACTAGTCACCAGTTATAGAGAATTGACAAATATGCTTAAGGAACAAATATTTACAGTTTAGGCTCTTTGCTGAGAAATAAACCTCAATTTTTCACTTTTTTTTTGAGACAAAACACTCTTTTATAAATCTTTCAGAAGCGAGTTGGGTCAAATGACTCTTCCTAATGTGTGCCTTGAATATTAATCCATAGTGTAAAATTAATAAGTGTTAATTTGTAAAAGACTGTGGAAAGATGTTCTTTAAGGTTTGGTGTGTGCTACATGTGATAGTTATATTACACTGTAGCATTGGACATTGGAGCTGAAGTAGATCATAGAGCCCTTTCAACCTACTCCACCTTTCAATTAGATTGTTGCCTATTCTCTCTTACCCCTCACTATTCCATTGCTAGAAGTGTCAACTCTCCTGCTCCTCAGATGCTGCCTGTCCAGCTGTGCTTTTCCAGCACCACACTTATTGACTCTGATCTCCAGGATCTGCAGTCCTCACTTTCTCCCAGTATTCCTCAGCAGTCAACAACAGATTCCAGTTTAGAATGGATTTAAGTTAACCAAAGACATAAGAAAAATTCACAAATAGACACTAAAAAGTTAACCAGGGAATTATGTTATTGAGCACTACACCTTAGTGCCATGCAGTACCTTTTTCTTCAACTCAACACTAATAGCATTAGCCTCCTTTAGATAGACAGCATTCCCCCAGAGTAGGTCACGCAAAGATGTAAACTGGTGATACTTCCATTTCCTGAATGCCCACTCTGCCAGCTCATAATCACGTTGGGTCCAGGACACTACAGAGGAAAACAAGGTTCAGAGAAGAACAGAAACCTATCAATGGTCACTCATGGCCAGGTACTGGAAACCATTCAAACATTTCAGCTTTAATTTTCTGACTGTATCATTGATGGTAACCCCTTTAAAATGGTTCCAGATGGCATTTCAATAAAACTCTTGTTTGCCGGCATACACCCAAGAGCATGCAGGTTGATTGGATTATCTGAGAGCAAGGCCTTTACCCCAACCACCTCCTCTCACCAGCACCAGTAATTTCTTTATTAACCAAAGCCTCTATTTAGTTGGTTAGCTCATTTGGCTGGATGACTGCTTTGTGATGTGGAGTGATGCCAACAGTGTGGGTCGAATTCCTGCACTTGCTGAGGTTACCTTGAAGAACTCTCCTTCTCGCTGGAGGTGTGGTGACCCTCAGGTTAAACCACAATCAGTCATATCTCTCTAACAAGAGAGCAGCCCCAGAGTCCCCGGTCTCACTTTTATTTAATATCAAAACCAAACCTGCTCACTTTGCCTCGGAAATTATATATTTTTTTAAATTGGTTAGAATTTTACATCATGAAGATTACATTAACACAAAAATAGCAGATAGAGTCAGAGTCGTACAGCACAGAATCAGATCCTTTGGTCCAACTTGACCATACCAACCAGATATTCTAATTTAATCTCGTCCCATTTGGCAGCATTTGACCCATATTCCTCTAAGACCTTCCTATTCATTTACCCATCCAGATGTTTTTAAATGTTGTAATTTTACGAGCCTCCACCACTTCCACTGGCAACTTATTCCATACACGCACCACCCTCTGCATGAAAAAATTACCCCTTAGGTCACTTTTAAATCTTTCCCCTTTCACCTTAAAATTATGCCCTCCTCTTTTGGACTCCCTTCCCTGGGGAAAAAGACCTTGACTGTTCACCCTCTCCATGCCCCTCATGATTTTATAAACCTCTATAAGGTCACCCCTCAGTCTCCGACGCTCCAGGGAAAACAGCCCCAGTCTATTCAGCCTCTCCCTATAGCTCAAACCCTCCAATCCTGGCAACATCCTTGTAAATCTTTTCCACACCCAAACAAGATTTATATCTTTCCTATAGAACTGAATGCAATATTCCGAACGTGGCCTAACTAATGTCCCGTACAGCCACAACATGCCATCCCAATGCCTATACTCAATGAACTGATCAAAAAGCAAATATACCAATCTTTCACCAATCTATCTACTTCAAGGAACCATGAATCTGCATCCCTAGGTCACTTTGTAACACTCACCACCTAAGCGCATATGTCCTGTCCTGACGTGCCTTACCAAAATGCAACATCTCACATTTATCTAAATTAAATCCCATGTGTCACTCCTTGGCCCATCTGCCCATTTGATCAAGGTGCCATTGTATTCTGAAACAATCTTCTTCACTGTCCACTGGCCCATCTATTTTAGTGTCACCTGAAAACTTCCTAGCCTTTCCTCCGATATTCACATCCAAATCATTTGGATAAATGACAAAAAGCAGTGGTCCTAGCATTGATCTTTGCAGCACACAAATGGTCACAGGCTCCAGTCTAAAAAACAACCCTCTACCACCAGCCTCTATCATCTGATCTAAGTGAGACTCAGACTGCCAGGTGAACAAAATTGTTTTTTTTTCATATCAGTTTCTTCTCCAGAGTAGTGACTCTCAGGCCAGCTCCAACCTGAGGTGCTCCCTACCCTCACAAGCTGGACTGTGTTGGATAGTTCGGGATTTTTGAAGCATGAAGATACAGCAAGGTCCAGAAATTCTGGTTGGAATGGTGTTACATAAGCCTTTACAGGAGAACGTGCAAAGCTGAACCATGCTCTAAATCACAGCTTA